>NW_020454984.1:0-1338 GCF_003342845.1 Nothoprocta perdicaria
AAAAAAAAAAAAAAAAAAAAGAGCATCCAGAGTTTGAAGGGAAGAGTAAAGGAAGGAAATATGCAGGTATTTGTTAAATTAAATCTGTTTTCATCTCTCTATATTCTCCTAGTGAAAACTTCAATGGAAAGAGTGCCTAGCTAAGGTCAGGGCAAGGCAATCACTGCAGATTCTGTGTTCAACAGGGCTCTTATTTTGCCAGTTATCTCTCTTTGTAAAATGAGATGCCGTCACTACCTTTAGTTATTAGGATCCCCGACATGTAAATATTCCTGTCAAACTCTGAAAGATCTGAGTGTGCTATAGAAACCGCCTCCTGGTTTTCAGCCCAGTGCACACACTCGTGAGACTATTGAGRGTTTCCAGTTTTTTACACTGTGCTCAGTGAGGGTGGCTGCAGGGACTGCTGAGCACRGTGCTGTGAAGCCTGGTGCAAATTGAAAGCTGCAAGGCTTTTCCAGCACGCCTCTAACGGGTTCTGCTGAGAGCGTAAGAACTCAGCTCCTGGAAAGCTTCATAAGCTGACCGGATCAGTATGAACAACTAAGTAGCCACAATGGCCACCTTTATGTCGTCTGGATTAGTCCTCAACCACAGTTTGAATCCACTATCGCGAGAACAGAGAGCAGAGTTCTTCAAAGAAACCACTGGAGATGCTGCAACTTAGGCAAACCATCTTTTAATCAAATTTCAGTCTTGAAAGCATTATGCAACAATAACTGCCAGCATCCCTGCAATCTCTGCTTACTATAAAAGCATGGAGAGCCATGCAGCCACCAGTCTGCTACCACACGCTGCTTCCCTTGTGTTAAACTTTACCTAGCACTGTGCAGTGAGGTGCCAGACTGCAGAGAATACAAAAGCAAACTCYGTTTTAGTCCAATTTTCTGCATCCTTACTAGCTTTGCATCTCCAATGAAAGCCTGATTAAACAAGAGCTGCTGCCTGAAGTAGGACACATTTGTATACATTTGTTTGTTTGTTTGTAAATTTATTCCTTCATTAATTAATTTATTTACTCGCCAACTGCAAGATTATTTTCATTTCTTTAAAGAGACACCGACATCCTCTTACACTTCTGTCAGATTTTAATGATTTTAAAATGAGTTTCTGCAGGTTAGTTATTCCAGAACAAAGGAATTCCACTCTAAATTGGATAGACAGAAAGGTCTTTAGTCCACTGAACGAAGAAAAACTATTTTATTAAAATAGAATGAGGAAATTGATGCAAAAGGTAAGGGGAAAATGGTTCAGACCTATCTTTAAAGGTTTAACAGGATTTTCATTTCTAATATCAAATTGAAGGAGAGCTCCGTCTCTCTCTCTCTCTCTCTCTCT
>NW_020454985.1:0-1266 GCF_003342845.1 Nothoprocta perdicaria
GCTCCATGAGAGGGATTAGAGCTTAGCATAGGGCAGGCGTCTTGCTGACGCCATCCCTGTTGACCACTGCTGTTCTACTTTTACAGGTGCTGCAGCAGCTTCCCCGTGGTGACAGAGCCGGGCAGTCGGCAGGAGCAAGCAGAGCAGGTAAAGGCGGGGAGCGAACACTCTATGGGAATGGGCTGCGGTCTTGCTCACATCACTGCAGCACATGATTTACCTGTCTTTGCAGAATCTTTCAGTGAGTTGAGGAGAGGAGCAGTTGGAGCGCTGACAAAAGCCTCACTGGGTGAGAGGAGAGGCTATTTTGTTCTTAAGTTTTTGCGCATTGGGCGCTGTTGAGCTGTCTCTCAGTAATATCTTGCCTTCTGCTCTGTTCAGGTCACACTGAGGCTTTTCCCAGTGACGTCCGAGTCCTTCAGGTGTGTGGATTGTGTTGCGTCTTGTGGGCCTGGTGCGTGTGGCCCGGCAAGCGGCAGGGTGCCAGCGAGCAGAGCGTCCGTGGTGCTTCGGAGGTGGCTCTTTTGGTGGCTGAGGCCGTAGCTGCCTGGCACAGAAGTGACTGCCTGCCTTTTGTTTTGACCGGATGACAAAGCCCATGGGTAGCTCGAAGAGAGTGCGGCTACCTTTGAAGATGCACTGTGAAGAGGGATGGAGACCTAGAGTACTGCAGACGCTTAGCTGATGGCAAAGCATGTTGGGGGTGTCTTGACTGCGTGTGCTGCCGTTGAGGGCAGACCAGAGGCATCTTCTGGATGAGCACAATGCGTGAGGCAGAGGCAACGCAGTGCAYGTGTTGGCAAGTGAGAGCAGACAACTCCCGCCTGTCTGTGGTTTGTATTGCAGCTTCGCTTTCTTTTGCTCAGGTCCTAGCACTGCTCGTGTTGTTTSTGCTCCCAGAGCACATCCTGCACTGTGCAGCACTAGCGCAGGAGGCATCTGCTGTCTTTTGTCAGGCCTCSATCACCAGCATCGTGCTGGCAAATGGCGGCTTGTTGTGTGCAGCCGGATGAAATGGGCTCTGTCATTTGTGGCTGAACATCTTTCCAGCCCTCATCGTGGCCTTATCAGTCACTGTTGTTGCGGGCTTTTGCTCCACCACCACTCCAGGCTCTTGTGCCTTCCTGGCCCCCTTTCACAGTTTTATTTCCTGTGTGGTCAAGGTCTTGGGCCTTGCTGGCTTCCTCTGCATTCCTGTTCTGGACTTCACTGGTCCCTTTCTGCCACAGGCAGTGGTATTCGACTGTCTCTTCTTGTCCAGAACAT
>NW_020454986.1:0-1307 GCF_003342845.1 Nothoprocta perdicaria
GGGGGCCCTCAGTTCGGTGAGTCTCTTAGAGAAATGGAAGCGTATAACCCCATGTTTTTGTACTTGTGCAAGAAAGTGAGATTTGTCCTACCCGCCTTCACAGAACCCATCTTGTGTATTTTTAGGAGACTGCCTGAAATAAAGAGAAGCTCCAGCGAGGAACAGCAGAGHGAAGAGACTCTGGAAGACAAACCTAAAACTGAAATTCAAGCTTCAAAGCATTTTATGAAAGCAGTACAGGTATACTGTATAGATTGTCCTATCTGTAATTTCACATTCAATGGCAGAAGGGCTGTGCTCTCATTCAGAGGGACCTAGAGAGTTTAGGGAGCCGGGCAGAGAGAACCTTTGTTKAGGTTCAACGAGTCAACTGCAGGGTCCTGCACCTGTGGAGGAATAACSCCAGGTACCAGGACAGATTAGGGATTGACCTGCTGGAAAGCAGCTCCACGGAGAGGAATTTGGGAGTCCTGGTTGACAACAAGATAACCCTGAGCCAGCAGGGCCCTCGTGGCCAAGAAGGCCAATGGAATCCTGGCTGCATCAGGAGGAGCGTTGCCAGTACGTCAGGGGAGGAGATCCTTCTCATCTACTCAGCTCTGCTGAGGCAACACCTGGAGTACTGGGTGCAGTTCTAGGTTCCCTAGTACAAGAGGGAGGTGGAACTTCTAGAGAGGATCCAGTGTAGAGTGACAAAGATGATTAAGGGACTGGTGTATCTATCGTGTTAGGAAATACTAAGCAAGCTGGGCCTGTTTAAACTACAGAAAAGATTGGGAGGAGATCTGATCAATATGTACAAATAGCTGAGGGGGGAATGTAGGGAGAATGGGCCCAGACCTTACTCRGCCASCAACAGAACAAGGGGTAGTCAGTACAAACTGAAAYATGGGAAGTTCCATCTGCATGTGAGGARGAAATTCTTTCCAGTGAAGGTGACAGAGCCCTGGAAGAGGCTGTCCAGAGTGGTTGTGGAGTCTCCTTCTCCAGAAATCTTCAAACCCTCTTGGATACCACCCTGTGCCCCATGCTCTAGGTGTCCCTGCTTGAGCAAGGAGGTTGGACTACATGATCTTTAGACGAACCTTCCGACCTCGACCATTCTGTGGTTCTATGATTCTGTGTAATTCTGTGAAAAGCTTATTTAAATGGCTATTGTTTCCTTAAAGTTTCCCTATAGACACTCACATTCAYATTTAATGCCTGTTTYTTTCCTTTTACTGAAACAACAAGTCATATTCTTTTGGCAAAGTGGTCTTCATGTGGATTTGTCTGTTTGTTCATGAAAAGTATAAGAAAAGATTATT
>NW_020454987.1:0-1331 GCF_003342845.1 Nothoprocta perdicaria
AGGGTGTGCACGAGGGCGTGCACGAGGGCGTGCACGAGGGTGTGCGCCAGGGCGTGCACGAGGGTGTGCACGAGGGTGTGCGCCAGGGCGTGCACGAGGGTGTGCACGAGGGTGTGCGCCAGGGCGTGCATGAGGGTGTGCATGAGGGTGTGCACCAGGGTGTGCATGAGGGTGTGCACGAGGGTGTGCACCAGGGCGTGCACGAGGGTGTGCACGAGGGCGTGCACGAGGGTGTGCACGAGGGTGTGCGCCAGGGCGTGCACGAGGGTGTGCACGAGGGTGTGCGCCAGGGCGTGCACAAGGGCGTGCACGAGGGTGTGCACGAGGGTGTGCGCCAGGGATTGCACCAGGGCGTGCACGAGGGTGTGCATGAGGGTGTGCACAAGGGCATGCACCAGGGATTGCACAAGGGTGTGCACGAGGACGTGCACCAGGGATTGCACCAGGGATTGCATGAGGGCGTGCACCAGGGCGTGCATGAGGGTGTACACGAGGGTGTGCACCAGGGATTGCACCAGGGATTGCACCAGGGCGTGCAACCCCCCTCCCATCCCACAAGGACCCCCCGCATTCACAAGGACCCCATTGCACGCGAACACCCCCCCTGTTGCACGAGGGTCCCCGGGGTGTGGGGGGGTCCCCAGCACCCACCTGCCGCTGCACCAGGCAGTGCAGCACGAAGATGAAGATGCCCTGGGTGCAGTTGAGGATGGTGAAGAGGAAGGAGAGGGGCCGCGAGGAAGGCCCCAGCTGGAAGAGCCCCAGCAGCCACGTGACGCCCAGGAGGCAGAGCTGGGCCACGGCCGTGAGCGTGAGCGTCCTGCGGGGAGCGCACGGGGCCTCGCACGAGGGCCTTGCCTTGCACGAGGGCCTTGCACTAGGGCCTCGCACAGGGTTTTGCACAGGGCTTGCACGAGGGCCTTGCACGAGGCTTGCACGGGGCCTTGCATGAGGGCCTTGCACGGGGACTTGCACCGGGCTGTGCACGATGGCCTCATACAGGGCTCACACGGGGCCTTGCACGAGGCTGTGCACGTGCTGCACGGGGCTGTGCACGGGGCAGGGTTGCTTTGCACGAGGGATGTCCTTGCTAAAGAGAGCTCCTTGCACAAAGGACCTCCACGCACAAGGAACCACCTTGCACGACAGGGGGCTTTGCACCAGGATTCTCCTTGCACAAAGGCCCTCCATGCACAAGACAGCACCTTGCACGATGAGGGGCTTTGCACCAGGGTTCTCCTTGCACCAGGGTTCTCCTCACATGAGGGAACCCCTTGCACGAGGGACCTCCTTGCACGAGGCAACCCCTTGCACGAGGGACCTCCTTGCAC
>NW_020454988.1:0-1292 GCF_003342845.1 Nothoprocta perdicaria
TCCATCAATGGCTGTGATCATTGATCAATGTCTCCATCAATGGTCATGATCATTGATCATTGCCTCCATCAATGGTCATGATCATTGATCAATGTCTCCATCAATAGCCTGATCATTGGCCATGGCATCGATCAATGTCTCCATCAATGGCCGTGATCACTGATCAATGTCTCCATCAATGGCCTGATCATTGGCCATGGCATTGATCAATGTCTGTAATCATTGCCCATGGCATTGATCAATGTCTCCATCAATGGCCATGACATTGATCAATGTCTCCATCAATGGCCTGATCATTGGCCATGGCACTGATCAGTGTCTCCATCAATGGTCGTGATCATTGATCAATGCCTCCATCAATAGCCTGATCATTGGCCATGGCATCGATCAATGTCTCCATCAATGGTCATGATCATTGATCAGTGTCTCCATCAATGGTCATGACATTGATCAATGTTTCCATCAATGGTCATGATCATTGATCAATGTCTCCATCAATGCCTGTGATCATTGGCCATGGCATTGATCAATGTCTCCATCAATGGTCATGATCATTGATCAATGTCTCCATCAATGGTCATGATCATTGATCAATGTCTCCATCAATGGGTGTGATCATTGATCAATGTCTCCATCAATGGTCATGATCATTGATCAATGCCTCCATCAATAGCCTGATCATTGGCCATGGCATCGATCAATGTCTCCATCAATGGCCTGGTCATGCTGGTGCGGGTTGTCTTCTCTGGGGCGAGTCGCGGTGTCCCAAGACGGGGTGTCCCCCGCGCGGAGTCCTGACCCTGCGTGTGCGGCAGGGAAAGGCAGAGGAGGAGGAGGAGGAGGAAGCCCTGGGGCTAATGGCTGCTAGCGATGAGGAAGGCCAGGGGCAAGGCCGCGTGATGCGACAACGTGGTGCACGCATGGGTGGCTCCTGGGGTGCCGGGAAGGAGCAGGATCCTGGATGTTCAGGACCTAAGGAGCAGGATCTGGATCCTTCAGGATCCAAGGGGCAGGATCCTGGATGTTCAGGACCCAAGGAGCAGGATCTGGATCCTTCAGGAGCCAAGGGGCAGGATCTTGGATGTTCAGGACCCAAGGAGCAGGATCCGAGGAGCAGGACCCGAGGAGCAGGATCTAAGGAGCAGGATCTGGATGTTCACCACCAGTGTCCACCACCAGTGACTTGACTCATCCCATCATCTCATCTCCTCATCCCATCCCATCCCATCTCATCCCATCCCATCCCATCCCATCCCATCCCATCCCATCCCATCATCTCATCTCATCATCTC
>NW_020454989.1:0-1276 GCF_003342845.1 Nothoprocta perdicaria
ACCCATGGGACTGGAGACACCCATGGGGGCACCCATGGACCTCCAGGATCACCCATGGGGCCGGGGCCACCCATGGGGCCACCCTGGGACCTGCAGGATCACCCATGGGGCTGCGACCACCATGGGACCTCCAGGGCCACCCATGGGGCCGGGGACACCCATAAGGGCACCCAGGGTCCTCCAGGATCACCCATGGGACTGGAGACACCCACGGGGCTGGCGACATCCCTGGGGCCGGAGCCACCCATAATGGCACCCAGTGACCTCCAGCGCCACCCACGGCACTGGAGACACCCATGGGTGCCCCCCCCCCGCCCGGCGCGCACCCTGAAGGCCTCGAAGATCTTCTTGAAGAAGACGAACTGGGGCTCGTAGGCGTCGGGCTCCTCGGCCACGTACTCGACCTCCACGGCCTCGGCCTCGGCCTCGGCGCCCGCGGCCTCCCGGGGGGCGCCGGGCGCCGCCCGCGGGCCCCGCTTCTTCTTCTTGCGGTTGCGGCGCTTGCGGGTGCGCTGGGGGGGCGGGGGGGGTGAGGCCGGCGCACCCCCCTACCCAGCAGCACCCTTGGGTGCCCTCCCGCCCTGCACCTCTTTCTTGGAGAGGCCGCCGTCGTCCTCCGCTTCGGAGGCCGACACGCCGGCGGGCGCCCGCAGCTCCAGCTCCATCTCGTCCTCGGCTGCAGGGGGGGTGAGCGGCGGGGCCCAGGCGTCCGGGTCAGGGAAGGGCCCCGGCGTCCGGGTGGGGAGCACCCGGGTGTCCGGGTGGGAAGGACCCAAGTGTCCAGGTGGGAAGGGCCCAGGAGTCCGGGCGGGAAGGGCCCCGGCGTCCGGGTGAGGAGGACCCAGGTGTCCGGGCGGGAAGGGCCCAGGTGTCCGGGCAGGGAGGACCCAGGCGTCCGGGTTGGCGGGGGCGGGAAGGGCCCAGGCGTCCGGGTGAGGAGGACCCAGGCGTCCAGGTTGGGGGGGGCGGCGGGAAGGCCCAGGTATCCGGGCGGGAAGGGCCCCAGTGTCCGGGCGAGAAGGGCCCAGGTGTCCGGGCGGGGAGCACCCAGGTGTCCGGGTGGGAAGGGCCCAGGCGTCCGGGCGAGCAGGGCCCGGGCGAGCGGGGCCGGGCGTGCGGGCGGGGGCACCCAAGGGTGCTGCTCACCCGAGAGGCCGGGCACGGTGACCAGCTCCTCCTGGCGGATCTCCTTGAGCTGCAGGATCTTCTCCAGCGCCTGCGGGATCTTGGGGCCGGCGCCGCACTCCTCCAGCTGCGGGGAAGGGCCCAGGCGTCC
>NW_020454990.1:0-1327 GCF_003342845.1 Nothoprocta perdicaria
CTGCGATTTCCCCAAATGCGGGAAACTCGACTGCATAATTTGTGGTAGTGGGGGACTGCGTTCGCGCTCTCCCCTGGCTTGGTGGTTCAAAAATAGGCTGAAGTAACTTGAGACTGCGCGGGGCCTCAGTTGTCTTTCCTGCACGTTCTGTTGTAGCCCTCACATCCGCAGCCCACCCGGGTCCCCGGCCGACTGCAGCCCCCACATTCCCACCCCCCGTGACACGATGTGGGTCCCTGGCTGATCCCACACACCTGGATGCCGGTGGGTCCCTGGCTGATCCCACACACCTGGGTGCTGTGCCGTGGGTCCCTGGCTGATCCCACACACCTGGGTGCCGGTGGGTCCCTGGCTGATCCCACACACCTGGGTGCCGGTGGGTCCCTGGCTGATCCCACACACCTGGGTGCCGCGCCGTGCCCCGTGCTCTGGGTGTCCCTGCGGGAGCAGGGAGGTTGGACTAGCTGCTCTCCAGAGGTCCCTTCCAATCTTAACYATTCTGYGTGATTCTGTGATATTTCCAGGCCTGCGTGTGCTTCCCGCAGGGCTGCGGGAGCAGGAACCAGCGCAGACACAGACACGACTTTCTTTTACCACACGAGTTTATTTTAAATAAAACTTAAACACAGATGCAGGCTTTGCAACCAGTGCGACCGACCGGAGAAGCAATGCAGACGGGGAGATGGCCGGGGCGCCGCTCTCCTCAAAGCAGCGCGACCGCCCGCAGGGCCAGGGCCCTGGGGCTCCGTGCGCTCCGGCACCCTGGGGGCCCGGGTGCCCCCCGCCTGCGCCCAAGCGGCCGCTTGCTCGGCCGGGTGCCCTCTCCTTAGCTCTGGGAGCGAGTGCCAGCGCCGCCTCTCCTGCCCTGGGCGGCCGCGTCCCTCGGGGCCCGCGGCGCCCGCGCGGCTGCTCCCGGCGCCGGCGCGTGCGGCTGCAGCCCCGGGAGCGGCGCGCGGCCTCTCTGCCTGCGCTACAGCGGGAGCGGGGSCGGCCGCGGCGCGCACACCAAGGACGACGACTCAAATAAATAGGGGGTGGAGGTGGCGAGGGCCCCCCGCCCCGGGGCCACGGGCGTATTTACAACCGTGTTCTCCTCTATGTAGTTATATATATTTATTAGGCGGCCGGCGGCTTCCGCGGGGGAGCCGCTGGCGCTGGAGAGCGGCGGCCCGGCTGGCTGGACGCGGGGTGACGTGTGACGGTGCGGGGCGTACGGACGCGAGACCTCCAATGTCTGTGGCGGGGGGCCGGCGGGGGGCGCGGGGCGCGCGCCGGGGCTAGTACTCGTCCTGCTCCTCCGGCGGCTGCTCCTCCAGCTCGTCGTCCT
>NW_020454991.1:0-1313 GCF_003342845.1 Nothoprocta perdicaria
GCCTGTTGTCCCCCGCTCACCGTCCAGCTCGGCCTCCAGCTCCTTCTCCAGCTCCAACACCCGGCCCTGCGCCAGGTTGAGCAGCTCGGTGGCGTTGGCCAACCAGAGCATGAGGGGCCGCAGCTCCGACGTCACCTCCGCGTCACCCGCCGTGTCACCCGGCRCCGTGTCACCCGGTGCCTCCGCAGGCGGCTCCTGCTGGCTGTAGCGGCGGGGGGACACGAGGGACAGCGTCACAGCAACGGGGAGGGTTTGTGTCACACCCCACGCCGGGATGAAGGGGACAGCCCCTTGGGGGACTGTAGCGCCCCCTAAGGAGGTAGCGGCGGGGTGTCCCTACAATGTCCCCAGGCTGTAGGTACCACAGGGGTGTCCCCTGGGGGAACGGGGGACACGAGGGGTGACACTCACTTCTCTGGCTGACGGTCACTGATCTCCTTGATCTTCTCCTGCGGGTGAAAAGAGTGACAGGTGTCACAGGGGGGTGACACCCACGCGTGTCCCATGGGATGGGTGGTGACACCCCCGCGTGTCCCATGGGATGGGTGGTGACACCCCCGCGTGTCCCGCAGGACGGGTGTCCCGTGGGTGGGTGGTGACACCCACGCGTGTCCCGTGGGTGGGTGGTGACACCCCCGCATGTCCCGTGGGTGGGTGGCGACACCCCCGGGTGTCCCACAGGACGGGTGTCCCGTGGGTGGGCAGTGACACCCCCGCATGTCCCGTGGGTGGGTGGCGACACCCCCGCGTGTCCTGCAGGACGGGTGTCCCGTGGGTGGGTGGTGACACCCCCGCGTGTCCCGTGGGTGGGTGGTGACACCCCCGCGCGTCCCGCAGGTTGGGTGTCCCGTGGGTGCGTGGCGACACCCCCGGGTGTCCCGTGGGACAAGTGGTGACACCCCCGCGCATCCCGCAGGACGGGTGTCCCATGGGCGGGTGGCGACACCCCCGCGTGTCCCGCAGGACGGGTGTCCCATGGGCGGGCGGTGACACCCCCGCGTGTCCCGCAGGACGGGTGTCCCGTGGGCGGGCGGTGACACCCCCGCGTGTCCCATGGGATGGGTGGCGACACCCCCGGGTGTCCCACAGGACGGGTGTCCCGTGGGTGGGTGGCGACACCCCCGCACGTCCCGTGGGTGGGCGGTGACACCCCCGCGTGTCCCGCAGGACGGGTGTCCCGTGGGTGGGTGGCGACACCCCCGGGTGTCCCATGGGTGGGTGGCAACACCCCCACGTGTCCCGCAGGTTGGGTGTCCCGTGGGCGGGTGGCGACACCCCCGGGTGTCCCGTGGGTGGGTGGTGACACCCCCGCG
>NW_020454992.1:0-1238 GCF_003342845.1 Nothoprocta perdicaria
GCCTCCCTGGAGCTCCGTACGTAGCTTGGCCTCCGGGTGCTCCAGGCTTATGTGTGCCCTCCCTGGGCCTCTATGTGCAGCTGGCCCCCTAGGCCCTGTGGGCTTAGGTGTGCCCTCCCCGGGCCTCCGTGTGCAGCTGGCCCACTGGGCCCTCCAGGCCTCCGTGCGCAGCTGGACTCCGGGTACTCTGGACTGTCGTGCGCCCTCCCCGGGCCTCCGTGCGCAGCTGGACTCACGGACCCTCTGTGCTTACGTGCGCCCTCCTTGGGCCTCCGTGCGCAGCTGGAGCCCCGGGCCCTCTGGGCTTACCTGCACCCTCCCCGAGCCTCCGTGCACAGCAGTCCGCCCCGGCTATCCGGGCTTACGTGCGCCGTCCCAGGACCTCCGTGCGCAGCTGGCCCCCTGGGCCCTTTGTGCTTACGTGCGCCCTCCCTGAGCCTCCGTGCGCAGCTGGCCCCCCAGGGCCTCCGGGGTTATGTGCGCCCTCTCCGGGCCTCCGTGCGCAGCTGGCCCCCTGGTCCCTCTGGGTTAACGTGCGCCCTCCCCGGGCCTCCGTGCGCATCTGGCCACCCGGGCAGTCCAGGCTTACGTGCGCCCTCCCCGGGCCTCCGTACGCAGCTGGCCCCCCGGGCCCTCTGTGCTTACGTGTGCCCTTCCCGGGCCTCCGTGCGCAGCTGGCCACCCGGGCAGTCCAGGCTTACGTGTGCCCTTCCCGGGCCTCCGTGCGCAGCTCGCCTCCTGGGACCTCCTGGGTTATGTGCGTCCTCATCGGGCCTCCGTGCGCAGCTGGCCCCCCGGGACCTCCTGGGTTATGTGTGCCCTCATCGGGCCTCCGTGTGCATCTGGGCCCCCGGGCCCTCTGGGTTTACGTGCGCCCTTCTCGGGCCTCCGTGCGCAACTGGCCCCCCGGACACTCCGGGCATACGTGCGCCCTTTCCGGGCCTCCTTTCCCAGCTCGACTCCTGGGACCTCCGGGCTTACGTGCGCCCTCACCGGGCCTCCGTGCGCAGCTGGCCCCCTGCGCCCTCCGGCCTTACGTGCGCCCTCCCCGGGCCTCCGTGCGCAGCTGGTGCCCCGCTCCCTCCGGCCTTACGTGCGCCCTCCCCGGGCCTCCGTGCGCAGCTTGCCTCCTGAGCACTCCGGCCTTACGTGCGCCCTCCTCGGGCCTCCATGCGCTGCTGGCCTCCCGGGCCCTCTGTGCTTACGTGCGCCCTCCCCGGGCCTCCGTGCGCAGCTGG
>NW_020454993.1:0-1332 GCF_003342845.1 Nothoprocta perdicaria
CTCTTCCACTTTCTCCTCTGCTCTTCCACTTTCTCCTCTGCTCTTCCACTTTCTCCTCTGCTCTTCCACTTTCTCCTCTTTCAAGGATACTAGCTGGGAGTAAAAAACTAAATAATAATTTTAATTTTTATTATTATTTACTTTCTTACTCCCAGCTAGTATCCTTCTCTTGCTCTAGGGCTCGCTGCATATGCAAATGAGCCCTGCAAAACCCCCAAAAACTTATTATTTTTTCTTCTTTTTATACAAGAGTATACAAGAAATAATGAGGCCACAGACATGCTACAAATCCCACATGACAAAACCAGACAATCCAAAGCAAGAACACCAAGCCACACCCCACAGAACACAAAGCAGGAAAACAACAAACCATCCAGAAAAAATGGAAAAGAAGACCAAACCAGACCCCACCAAAGTGAAGACCACACAACCAGACAGACCCACACACMACACCAAACAAGACACACACCACAGAAACAACACAGATCACACAAACACCACAAATTAAAAACAAAAGACACTGCCCACAACAAACAAAAAGGGCAAAGCCACAACCCACACAAGGCCATCCACACACACAGGCCAGCAGACAAACAAAAGAAAAAGACAAAAACCACCACTAAACACACAAAAAGCCCAGCCGAAACCCAGTCATCCACCGCACAGGAAACAAAACAAAAAAACATTACCCAACCATAACACAGAAATACAAGGAGAACAACAGAGCAAACATAATCAGCAGACCTTAACAAAACCAGCTCAGGAGGAAAGATGAATTAAACCAAACACAAAGAGCAAACACCATCCAATCACATGAATCCATACTAACAACAACATTAAACAAGCACAGATACACAAGGAAACACATACACAAAACAAAATGACAATAAACAGGAAATGCAGAAAAAGTAAACACAGGAAAAAAACAAGGGAGCAACACAAGAGCAATTCATCACAGAACAAGCCATAAATAAAAAACACATCCATAACCAAGACAGTAGACACAGCAAAAACTATACAGTGCCCCCAAAAAAGCACCAAAAAGAAACCAAAAACCAAACAACAAGGAAAACCACAAAGGACAAGTGACATACCCCACAAGTAAGCACACCAAAGACCACAATAACAAGAAAAAAAACCAAACACATATTGAAAAGAAAGCTCCAAATACCAGCCAACAGGAAAAACAGACATGTTCTAACCAGAAAAAGATTACACAAACACTCAGCCATAACAAATTCCAACAAAAACCCACAAACAACACAGGCAGCACAAAACAGGCCCCAGCAAGTAAAGGAAAGAGACACAAGACACACATCCACAACCAAACCA
>NW_020454994.1:0-10088 GCF_003342845.1 Nothoprocta perdicaria
TGGGATGTAAAATGCATAACCTTAATTGTGTGGGGTTTCTTCGAACCCTCTACTTTATTATCTTGTATTGGCATAAGAGCAGCCTTCTTTGCTTCCTCATCCRCTTTATYRTTTCCTCTGATCAGATGTGATAGTCCTTTTTGGTGTCCCCTAATATGTACTACTGCGACTCTTTCAGGTCCTCTTATTGCTCGGAGAATTTGAGTTATTAATTCTCCGTGCACCAAATCCTTTACCTTGGAATTTATCAAATCTCTTTCTTCCCAAATTTTTCCAAAGGTGTGTATTATTCCAAACGCATATTTTGAATCTGTATATATAGTCCCACTTTTTCTATCTAGCCTTTTCAAGGCTTGCAATACCGCGTATAATTCACAAGTTTGAGCTGACCAACTAGCACTTAGGGGACCAGACTCTATGGTCTGCAAGTCATCCCCCCCCSCTACAATAGCGTAGCCCCATTTCCTCTTCCCTTCGATAACTCTGGAGGATCCATCCACAAACAATCTTTCCCCTKCAATTTCCTCCTCCTCCAAATCAGGCCTTATCTTTGTCTGTAATTCAATAGTCTGTAGACAATCATGCTCAGGATTTTTATGCGGGTCTCCGAAGAGAAACTTTGCGGGATTTTGGAGCGAGGTTGTCTCCAAAACTAATTTAGGTGAGGAAAGTAGTATATCTTCATATTTTAGGAGTCTTGTGTCAGTAATCCATTTTTCAGCTTTTTGCTGTAGCACCGCTYGGATGTTATGGGGAGTGTACACCTTTAATTCCCCTCCATACGTGATTTTTAGGGCTTCTTCCACTAGTAGGGCTGCCGCCACTACCACCTGGAGGCAAGTGGGTCATCCTCTACTTACTGGGTCTAATAGTTTCGATAAATATGCAACAGGCTTCCTACTATCTGCCCATTCCTGTGTTAGTACTCCATAGGCCACCCCATTTTCTGTATTAATAAAAAGAAAGAAGGGTCTTTTTAAGTCTGGAAAACTTAGTACTGGGGCGTTAACTAATTCTTCCTTCAAGGTTCTCAAATATTTCTCATCATCCTCTGTCCACTTTATTAACCCTTCTCCAGTCAATTTCTTATATAAGAATTTCACTTTTCCACCAAAGTTTTCAATCCATTGTTTGCAGTATCCCATTAGTCCCAGTAATTGTCTAATCTGTCGCTTATTTCTTGGGAGAGATAAGGACAGTATGTCTTGGACCCTCTCAGGGTCCAATACTTTAGTTCCTTTATCCAGCCAATGACCTAGGTACTTCACCTTTTCCTCTACAAACTGCAATTTGCTTCAAGCCTCGGAGACTGAGAAAATTTAGTAGCCGGATACTTTCTTCTCTTACTTTTTCTTCCCGTTTCCCGTTTCCCGGCTATCAGGAGATCAAGATTGTATGATTTTTATTTCTGGATCTTGATTATAACTTGCCATTATTTGCTCAAGAGCCTGCCCAAACAGGTTAGGGGATTCTGTGAAACCCTGTGGGAGCACTGTCCACCTTAATTGTTGTTTTCGATGTGTATCTGGGTCCTCCCATTYGAATGCAAAGTAGTCCCTACATTCCTTCTTAAGGRGGCAGGCCCAAAATGCDTCTTTTAGGTCTRTAACACTATACCAGTGGTCCTCGGGCCCVATTTGGCTAAGGATTGTGTGAGGATTTGCCACCACCGGGAACCTGGTGACTGTTCGTTTGTTTATCTCCCGTAGGTYGTGGACTAATCGATGTCTCCCGTCTGATTTCTTTACAGGGAGAATAGGAGTATTATAAGGAGACATACAAGGTTCTAAGAGGCCTTGTTGCAACAGCCGTTCTATTTCCAGTTTTAAGCCTCTTTTCTCTTCGTCAGAGAGAGGGTACTGCTTTAATTTTATAGGATTTTCAGGATCTTTTATAGTTACTGAAAAAGGTTCTATGTTCATTTTTCCTGCCGCGTCCAGTGTGTACCAGACTTCAGGGTTTATTCTTTCTTCATCTTCCACCCTCAGGGGGCATAATTTAACCTTTAATTCCTTGTTCCTTGTTTCTACAGAAATTCCTAATTCTATCATTAAATCTGTTCCTAGTAAGTTGTAGTCAGCCTCTGGAACGAGCAATAGAGAACCTATTGCTCTTCTATTATGAGCTTCTATACTTATATTTTCAATAGTCGGTACTTTAAAGGGTTCCCCTTTTGCCCCTATGACCTGTACAGTGGTCTTYGATGTTCTACATCCCGGGGGCAGGGATTTCACAGTTGATCTTTCTGCTCCAGTATCCACGAGAAAAGTCACAGACATCTGCTGGGGGCCCACTTTGAGCTTTACCAGGGGCTCTGTTGTTATTTGGGTCCCCAATATGTGGAGCCCCTGACCCCCCTATTCTTCCTTAAACATCTTTTCGTCTCTCTGTCTTTTCTGACATTCCCTCTTCATATGTCCTTTTATCCCACAATAATAACAGACCATTTCTTCCCTATTTCCCTTAGGGTCYTGGAGCTCTCTTGGGCCCTTGTAATTCCTTTCTCTATATGACCGTCCAGGTAACTTTGGTTCTGGATTTCCCTGCTGTTCCTCTCGAACTGCTGCCACCATCATCCTAACTTGTCTTTTCTGTGTCTCTTCTTCCCTCCTAACGTAAACCCTCTGGGCTTCTCTTAGGAGTTCATCCAGTCCCCTATCCTGCCATTCTTCCAGTTTTTCTAATGTCCTCCTTATGTTGTCCCAGGATTTTGCCACAAATTGCGTCTTTAAGAGTGCTTGCTCTACAGGGGAATACGGATCCACCCCTGAGTATAATTGAAAACTTCTCCBAAGTCTCTCTAACCAATCAGTAGGGGATTCATCTTTCTTTTGATATTCCTTAAAGGCCTTACTGATGTTCTGCCCCCTAGGAACTGCCTCCCTGATTCCCTGTATGATTACAGTTCTCAGGTCTTGCATATTTCCTCGGTGGATGGGATTTTGATTATCCTGAATAGGGTTTTGCAATGGCCATTTCGTTTCAGCACCTGGCCCCTGGGCATGTTGAGCATCCCAGATTCTCATTCTTGCCATCTGGATCATTCCCCTCTCTTCAGTCGTAAACAATATACTTAGAATGGACTGTAATTCCATCCATGTGTACATATTTGGTCCTAAAAATTGGTCCACAGCCTCAGCCACTCCTATGGGGTCTTCTAATAGTTTCCCCATTTCCTTTTTGAATTCCCTTACATCGCTAGAATTTAAAGGGACCGAAAAAAAMCCTATTCCCGCTTGTGGTCCTCCTATAGCTATTTCCCGAAGGGGGAAGAGGCCTTGTGACTCTCCACCTTCTCGGCTTTCATTCTCCCTTCGACTCTGGCTCCTAGTTTTCCTTCTATATTCTGTTTCGTTATGTGTGGCAGTTCCTTGCTCTTCACGGGGGACAGGAGGTGAAGGAGGGGCATAAGGGGGAGGGCCTAGGGGTATTTCTTCCCAATTTTTGTTTTGCTTCTTGTGTTCCCTAGGTCTTGCACCTTCTACAAGATGCACCCTCACATTCTCACTGCTTGTTCCGGGAAACCACAATCTGGCATACTCACTTTCTTCAGGGTTTACCGTTTTTTTGGAGTTTACATAGATATTCAGAGCCTGGCATATCCAGTCCTCAAAGGACCCAAAAATAGGCCATCGTACGGCCGGTCCTTTAATAGGCTGCCCTCCCCATACTACCATACAGTAATTTATCATTTTCTTTTTGTTTTTCCGTTGCCGAGACGGTCAGTCATCCCAATACTTGATCATTAGCCCTAATGGACTATTTTCAGGTATTGAGGGTACCCGGGGAACCTTCCCCATGGGAGCAGAAGACTTACTCTTCTCCTGACCCATCCTCCGGGATCTTTTGAAGGTTTACGTCCCTCCTTCACGGGGTGCCTTCTCTCACACACAATCAACCACTTCCCTCCGTTAGTGGCCGAATCCCTTGTGGGATGTCGGAACCGCACCGTATAGGAGGTCCGCACTCACTTCGTCAGTAATCTGACGTCTCAATCACTTGCACACCYGTGGAACATCCAAATCCCAGGATCTCCACCCAAACCGAATGGATTACTTGAATACTCACGCGTCCTGCGTCTTCGTCCAGATTCTTTGTGCACACAGAATGGGATGTGTAAGGTCAAACTTTCCTGCTGAGGCTGCCTTCAGAAGCACATAGCAACAGCCAGCAAAACTGGACACCAGACACACCATGGCTGCAGGTCATGCCGAAAGGAACTGACAACTCAAAGGACCTCATTACTGCTTGGACCTCAGTGGTTCTGGGTAGGTCTTTAGAGATCTTCCTCTTCATTYTACTTTTTTCCTTTTGTATTTTATGTAAGTCTCAAAGCTTTCAGATTGGAAGGAATGTCTAAATGAGGTGAGGTGGGATGAGAAGGCTGGAAGATTTAGACAGGAGATGAAAAACATCTCAGGAAGAGCCTATGAACTCTCTTGTGTCTCATCTGACACAGACTGCATTGAAAAGCCCAAAGGGCTGGCTCCTGAGCTGCAGAATTCATGCRTGCATCCAAACAAATCTCTACAGGACACTGTGTTACAAAGTGGCAAGATGCAATTAAGAAGCAAAACATGTTTCCAAAAAAAGATAAAAAACTAATAAAGCATGTTTCATCTTGGCCCGTGCTGGGAAAAAGGACTATCATATACACGGAACAATGCAGAGCCCACACAATACTGGAAAGGGAGATCTTGGAAAATATGTTTATATTGTTTGGTGGCACTTGCTGGTAAATAGAAATGGAAAATGACATCTTAGGAGTTCAGGTCTTAGAAAAACCTTTCTCCATCAAGTCTGCATTTTATATTCCTTAACTGCAGAGTACTGCAGAGCATTGCAGAGAACTGAAGAGTTCCTGTGRGCTAACAGAGTTCATCTCAGAGCATCTCACATGTGGCAGCACCACTGAGCAAATGAAGCAAGTCATGGAGAGAGTATCTTACACCGCAACTAAATCCCATTCCACCCAGTCCGTGGCTAAAGGAAGGCTCAAGCTTTTGCCTCTTGTGCATGTCTGGGGACAGGCCTGGCAGGCAAGCACTCCGCTTCAACAAGAACATCTCAAGCCTCCTCTTTCAGTCCAGATTTAGGGAAACATCACTGACAAGGCAGAACATCGAAATGTCCTGTCTAACACATATCTTCACACATCCTTTTCCAGAAACAATCCCTGCCCTTCCTTCCTTTGCTTGATCTCATTCCCAAGTGGAAGAATTTTTGAAAGTGTGGATCCTGCAAGGCAAACTTCAGCGCTGGGCAATCTGCAAGTCACGCTCTACCAACACCAAAAGCAGTCTAAATACATAAATGCTGGCAGAAAAAATGTCTAATGCCTTTTATACAGGAACCAGGAACACGCTGCAGATTCTCATAAAAAGGTAGTTGTCATTACCATTTGTTTAGCAGTTGAGAAAACTCAGATAAACCCAAGTTTGATGTCTTATTGTTCTTTGTACTTTTTAGAGTCTTTATGTCTGTTGGCTAAACTGTTCAAGGATTTCAAGCAGTGTTAATGGCACAAGTGGAATACAAGAAAAATAAAATAAAATAAAATATTCACAGCAGAGGAAGTTAGTTGGAATTTCTTCCATCTTGTGGAGAGCCTGTGAGCTGCTTGCAAATTCTCTTTCAGTAAAAAAAATCTGCTAGTTCCCTGTGGGTGGTATTGAAGAAGCAATTCTCACTTCTCCTCTCCTCCCCAAAGAAAATAATTTTGGAGAGCAAATTTGAGTTTCAGAAGCCTAAAATTCTTTTTTGAAGTTTTGCATTTCCCATTTGAATTTTATCTCATTTTATAGGCTTTTCATTTTAATGTTATTAGTTTATATGATTCCTTAACAGAGCAGTAATAAAATGTCATAATATGTATGGCTGTTGGTGTGATACAGAATAACTGAACAAAATCCTTGAAATTTTCTATGATTTTATCTGTTTTTATTTTATTTCCAGAACAATGGAGAACTGAATGAATCATCTTATGGTCTTTCCCAAGGGAAGATATCTCTCAGTCATTCAGATGAGACAGTCTGAAAATGACAAAGTGGTCTTGGGTGTTGACATTCAGGCTCAGTTCCTCTCCCYTTAGCATGTAATTACATCTCTTTTATCCTTCCCTTCTTGCCACAATCTCCTTCATTTCTCTCATTAACTTAGCAGCTTTGGGCTGTCTCATTCTCATTTTAATGAGATCTTTCTTCTGTAGGATAGTGTAAACTTGTGCATAACATCAGGTTTAGGAGAGGCTGGTCCAAAGCCCCTTGGGTTGACTTCTAAACTAGGCTACTTGTCCTAAGAACATGGTATCACCCAATGTGGATAACACAGTTCTCTTGGAACAAGGCAGCATCTCAGCTTCTCTGACCTTCACTTAGGAGTCTGTACCAAAACATCCAGGAAGATACTTTCAGGTATGCTGTTATATCAAGATCCTTTTCTTTTAGAATTTACGTTACTTCACCTTGACAGCTACTTCAGCTACAGCACACTATTAAATATATATGTAAACACTGAGTCTGCATAAAAGCACAACTGCGGGAATGGGAGAATTTTTCGTAATGATTTTGTCTCTCTGCTCTTCATGTCTTCTGAAGGTTGCTAGTAACAGCTCTATAACAAAAAGGGAGTCATGTGATGGCAAGCTGTCAGTTTAACTCCAGAACTGATTTTCATTGAATAAATTCCTCCAGCTGGCTCTCACCTGAAATGAAGATTTTCATCTTTGATGATAGCTGTAGGTGCACTGGAAAAAAAAAAAAAAAAAAGACAACAACAACAACAAAAAACAACAGCACTATTCTGGAGTGTCTGTGGTACAATGGTCAGAAGTGGGGGAGACCAAGTAGAGGATATGCATAACATGAGGGAGGATTGGCATTCCTTGGGGAGCCTGTCCCCTAGCCTCCAGTTTTGCACAAGCTCTGTGAGGCAGCAGTACAGCTCTGCAAACATCAGTTACAAGCCAGGATTAAAAGACTGTATGAGAATTCATCATGGGAGACTGCATCAAGACAAGCCATCCAGAAAAAAAAAAACAGATTTATGGAATCTTTTGGTCCCACTCTATCCAGACCGTTAGTTATTTCATTAGAAAGTAATCATATTTGTTTGACATGATTTACTCCTCACAAACTCACGCTGACTCACCCCTATTCAAAAAGTATTTCTCTAAAAATATCCTGAAGCTATCCAAAGAAAGCAGTTTCTAATATTCCTTTTTTTCACAAAAGTCTGGCAGTGTGAATGTAACTTGCATTTTCTGGTAGGACTGATTATATGTTGGAACAATACACAATGTCATTGGCACCTTAAGTATTAAATATTACTAAAATACAATGATCATTAATGAGTGTGTCTTTGATTCCTAACTTTATATCTCATTTAGGGATGGGGTCCATAAATCTGTGGTTCATTTGTTCTCTTGTCCTGTGTAATAATGGTTAGTATTTGCTGTAACAGATGCAAATGTGAGGAAAGCATTCAGCACTTTACATGTTGCTTTTTCAGTAACTTTTCTTACTTTCTTGCTTTCTTGTCTTCTAACAACTCTGAGTTGTCTCATTAAGCTCACTAGATTATGACACTTATTGAATGTGTTAGACAGTTGATATTAATAAACAATACGTTGAATGACTATATTTTAAACCGTTTCCTCCTAAGTGGGCAACACATTCAATTTTACAGAAAACTGAAACATGGCATGGAGGTAATGAGAGACAAGTGAGGATGCTTGGGGTGTATTAGGAAGAGCGTCTCCAGCAGGTCGAGGGAGGTGATCGTCCCCCTCTACACAGCCCTGGTGAGGCCACATTTGGAGACTGTGTCCAGGTCTGGGCTCCCCAGGACAAGAGGGATGTGGAGGTGCTGGAGAGAGTCCAGCGCAGGCCTGGAACATGTGCCCCAGGAGCAAAGGCTGAGAGAGCTGGGTCTGTTCAGCCTGGAGAAGAGGAGGCTGAGGGGGGACCTGATCACTGTGTACAAACACCTCAAGGGAGGCAGTGAGGAGGAGGGGGCGGCCTCTTTTCAGTGGTGGCCAGCATTAGGACTAGAGGAAATGGCCACAAACTGAGGCACCAAAAGTTCCACAGGAACTTGAGAAAAACACTTTTTGACAGTGAGGGTGCCCGAGCCCTGGCACAGGCTGCCCAGAGAGGTTGTGGAGGCTCCTTCTTTGGAGATCTTCAAAACCCGCTTGGATGCAGCCTGTGCCATGTGCTCTAGCTGACCCTGCGTGTGCAGGGGGTTGGACTGCATGACCTCTAGACTTCCCTGCCAACCTTAAGCAGTCTATGATTCTATGGTGCCCTGGTTGTCCCAAATACGCTGTGTGATTGCCCATGGGGCAAGGAGGCCACGTGCTGAGGCTCCTCTCTCGTCTCTGCCCCGGACAAGCTGCTCAGTGCCCCTTGGCCCCTCTCGCACAGCAGTTGGTCCCTCCTTCCGGGCCGTGCAGTGAGAAAATAAAGGAGATGGAAAAACGCATAAGCTGCTCCCGTCCTTCCTGCCACTTGACTTTCCTTCTGGAGCCTCTGGAGATTGCTTAGGGATCCCATGGGGCCTCACCATCCCAGAGCTAAGGGGCCCACTTATAAAGGCCTTGATGGGCTCTTGTGGGCTCGCGGGGACTCATAGAAGCATTTAAGGGCTTCTACACTCTCCTACGGACTTGCGCGGGTCCATTCAAACTTGTAAAGGCCTCAACAGGCTCCTGTGCACTAGAACGTGCATGTTAGCAGCCTCGAGGGCCTCCTGCAGGGATACACGGGCCTGTACAAGCTTGCAGGGGCCTCAACAGGCTGCTGTGGTCTCTCATGGGCCCCTACAAGCTTATAAAGGCCACTGGAGGCTCCTGTTGCACGCAAGGGAGTTGTCTCCAGAGGCTCCTGGCGCTCCAGGAGATACTTTGGTTCTGCGTCAGGAAGGRGGAAATGCAGATGTGCAGGAAGGAGCAGAGCTGCTTATGGGCTTTCTCCTCTATTTTTCTCAACACTCCCATGCAGGACAGGACAGGGCAGGACAGGGCAGGTCCTGGCCTTTCCTGCAGGGCCTGCGGAGACTGTGCTGCTCACAGGCCTGGCCGGCCCCTGTGTATGTCAACCTGCTGTGGGGCCAGCCTGGCCACGCTGCGCTGGGCAGCAGCGGGAGGGACGGGGAGACACATCCCGGGCACCAGGAGGAGGAGCAGAGCTGCTCTGCTGGACATGGTGGTGGTGAAGTGGGGGTGAAGTGGTGGAGTCACTGTTGCTGGCAGATTTACACAGATGTGCAGATAAACTGCTTAGGGACATGGTTTAGCAGGATGGTGTTGAAGGGGTTGCGGTTGGAACTGATCATCTTGAAGGTCTTTTCCAACCATTGTGACTCGGTTACTCAGTGTAGACACTGGTTTCCGCGTGGCCCTAGCAACGCATCCACATCACTGCCAGAGCCCGATGTCACAATTGTCACAGCACTGTCCCAATGATTATTCAGTGTACAGGAGGAGCAGAGCTGCTCCGCTGGAGATGGGCGCGCAGGGACACGGGGCAGCCCAGGGACACGTCGCTCTGCTCCCATCCCGCCCGGCTCCGTGCCCAGCAGACCCCGAGGGAACACGCTGGGGGCTCGTGCAGCCCAGGGGCACCCACCCACCCMCCCGCGGGAGCCCTGGCAGCGGGACCCCCCTCCCGGCCCCGCAAGGGCCACCACAGGCCCTGCGGGCAGCAGGGAGCTGCAGGTGCTGCCAGCGCAGCTGCAGGACACAGCGCTCRCGCTGCAGCCGCCACTCGTGGGACACAAAGAGCACACGCAGCACGAGTTGTCAGCATTGTACTTTTATTGCATGCAGGGGCAGCTCGCGAGGGGCAGCTGCTCCCTCCTGGAGCATCCAGCCTGGAGCCTTGGCGGATGCTCCTTGTTTTGCGGGAGCCACACCACTGCGAGGGAGGGTTTCTCRTCCCTGGCAGTGGCAGAGCTGCCGCTGGGAGCTGGCCAGGGGCCGGCRGACACAGAGCTGCAGGACAGCGCTGGGGTCRCAGCGCTGCAACAAGAGGCGCTCGCTCCGTGGCCTCCAAGGGCCCCGAGGAGCCTGGGAATGGGCCGTGCTC
>NW_020454994.1:10724-19424 GCF_003342845.1 Nothoprocta perdicaria
TTGTCCATGGGGCCGTTCTCTTCACAGGAAGCCTCCTGGGATTTCTCCCAGGTAGCAACCTGACTTCCCGCGCGGGTGACGTCTCTCATCCCACGGTGTCCGATGAAGACGCTCCTCTTCTTGGAGTGGAGATCCACTGCCTTCGATTGGCTTGTGCTGGGAGTGGCGCCGTTCCGAGGAGCTGGCCGGGGTTCCCACATGGCCGGGTCCGGCACGGGGTCCCCTTTGGGAAGAAATTCCAGAGGCACCAGGTGCTCCTCTCCTCCCTCCCCCCTCCAATCCCAGCCACCTCTCCCCACTACACCTGGTCCTGGGTCCATGCTGGGCCTCTCCTGTGCTTGGGCCTGAGACAGGCGAGGGAAGGCAGCGAGCTCTGCCTTTTATCCTGTCCCGGCCGTGATGTCATTGGGACARTGCTGTGACAATTGTGACATCGGGCTCGGGCAGTGATGTGGATGTGTTGCCAGGGCCACCCGGAAACCAGAGTCTACACTGAATAATCGAGTCATAATGGCTGGAAAAGACCTTCAAGATCATCAATTCCAGCCGTAACCCCTTCAACACCATCCTGCTAAACCATGTCCCTAAGCGCTTTATCTACACATCTATGTAAAACTACCAGCAAGAGTGACTCCACAACCTCCCTGGGCAGCTGGTTCCAATGCTTCAGCACTCCTTCCACGTACAAATCTGTGCAAATGTATAACCTGAACCTCCCCTGGCCCAACTTGGGGCCATTTCCTCTTGTCCTAGCTGCAGTCATTCTGAAGAAGAGATCGATCCCCCTTCGTCCCCCACGTCACTGCCTCCTCCTTTCAGGCAGCTGTAGAGCACGACAAGGTCAACTCTGAGTCTCCTGCAGACTAAATAACCCAGCTCCCTCAGCCGCTCCTCACAAGCTCTGGGCTGCAGCCCCTGCACCAGCCTCGTTGTCCTTCTTCGGACACGCTTCAGCACCTCCATGTCCTTCTTGTAGTGAGGGGCCCCAAACGGGACTCAGGTTTCGAGGTGCAGCCTCCCCAGTGCCGAGTACAGGGGGRCGATGCCTTCCCTGCTCCTGCTGACCACACTGTTCCTGATACCAGCCAGGAGGCGCTGGCCTTCCTGGCCACCTGGGCACACTGCTGGCTGGTGTTCGCCCGGCTATCGACCAGCACCCGCCCAAAGAAAAGAATTAATTCTGCTCACTCACAGATGCTTACAGGACATGGATGGGGAAAAAAATCTACTTTTACTGAGAAAAAAAAAAATAAAGGTATATTGAATAGAATCATTTTCCTATGATGTACTGGTATGGCTGAGATCAGTTTATTTGTCATTTCTCTAAGAAAAATACTGGGGTGAGCTTCTGMGTATTATGGTGCCTCAGGCTGTAGGCTTCATTTTGGAAAGAAGGGCAGGTTATTCCATCACCTGGAACATTTGTAGCTAGCCTGAACAAAGCACAAACATACATATCATCAGGATCAGCCTGTCCAGGCCCTTTAAAGAGGACTGTATCGTTTTATGGAGTTTTTCTGTATCCTTGTTATGGCACTGCAGGAATGACTGTTCTTTTACTTGCAAATGTCTCCACTCGATTTCTTTTTGTGCATGAAGCAATTCATGTGAGGCAAGCTGGCTGTGTGGGCTGGAAATTTATTTTACACATAAACAGCTAATGTTTTGTCTGTATACATTTCCATGGGGACAAGCAATAAAGCATCTGGGATGTCCCCTAAATAATGGCAAGARTGTTTCTGGGTGTTCAGGGACTTCATTGAACAGATGTGTCAGGAGAAGAATAATTTGTAAATGGGATGATAATAACTAGTGTCTGGTTATTCCGTATGATACTCAAGACTGTATGTAGACAGAAAGTTCAGGTGAGCGGCAAGAAAACAAGAACAATTCCTGTCACTGAGTAAAAACACCTTTCTAGCTAAAGGAGCTGATCTAGCGAGATTTTAGATAAAGCTATAGCAAATTTCTGGTTATTCTCTCTCTGATCATTCCTGCAGTCTATAGGTGTGTGTGATGAATCCGCACCATCTAATTTTAGGGCTTGCTCTCCCTTACAGATGCTGTCTGTATGCTGGGCATCCTCTTTTCTGACTTTCTCCACTCCAGGAGTGCTCCCCAGAGCATTGCACATAGTCTTCCTACAGATCTGGAGCTGGATGACAAATATTTTTGTGTTCTTGGAATGCCAATGCCCTTATTGGTGTCTAAGAAAGAAGAAAAAAAGCCTTTGGTTTCACTCACACTGTTGTTAGCTAACCCTTAAGAACAAGTACATATCAGGTAGTGAGTACGCTGACTCTGGTGAGTGTTTGGTGTCTTCGTGCAGATTTGCATTGGAAATGCTGTGCATGTGTGGGTACAGAGGTCCCATGGACAGTGMAGGCTGCGTACATAGGTCAGAAGTGTATTGGTACATGGCTCTGTGTGTGKGGGTGACAATGACAATCAGTCGTTCACAAAATTTAGCCTTGGGGACATATCTCAGGGCCCTATAGAAGGGCAGGGGAAAAGTAGTCCTTTGACTCTGCAGACAATGAGGCAGAGGGCCTTTGAAGAGGATGAGCAGCGGGAAGATGAACCAGTAGCTACAACAGACTTCTGCAATAAGGATTACTGGTGCTCACTCCTGGGAGCACCAGGATCTCAATATGCCCTTGCACACAGTGAGGTTTGTGAGGAACTACAGGCAACAGAGAACCAAAAAGAAAATCCCAGAATGAGGAGAGAATGAGAGTGTGAGATGCAGGAGGATTAGGGACACTATGAAGGCAGGGCCATTCGGACACAGATCTAACTGGCCTCCACTTACTTCCTTTACAATGGCTCAGAAAGCACCAGGAATGAGGAAGACTCATCATTTCCTAAGAGAAAGGAATAAAATCTAGCAAGGTAATATAAACCCAGCAGGAGTAATTTAGTCATGCTTTGGCAAAGATTGATTTTGCTGTAAAAATCTATCTCTTGCTGTAAAAATCTGATTCACAAAGTAGAATGTAAATGAATTTTCCTTTAATTTCCTAAATTCGGGAAAATACTTGGGTCAGTCAGACTATATTGATACTAGTACTTCATTCCTACTTTAGCTTTTTACTCTTTTTAGATAATGTAAAATAAAAGAATTAYGGTAGAAATAATTTTGGAGAAGAAAACAATATGTTCTCTTCTGAACAGATGAAAATATTTTGGTTTTGTCAAGTTTTTATTCAAAGTTAAAAGTTAAAATCTTCCACCAATCATTTGGTTTTCCAGACAGATACTTCTAAGGTAGGAATGGAGTCCTTTTGGAAGTTTCTAGATAGTGATATTAGTAATTTATCTCTAGTATTGCTCATGAATTGACCACACTGAATTATTCACCGTATCTCTAAGGATAGTATAACCAGAGACTGCAACTTGGCAACCTGAAACTCAGCTAGAAGTCTTTACCATTTCCAGTGCATGCCCCTTTCCGGATAGGGCACTAGTAGATTTGAAGATTATACTGATTTGTTCACAAGTCCTGTGGTACAAGTTCCTGAGCAACATCTAGGAGATAGGTCTTCTGTGATGGTGATTTTATACCACCCACTTTCCTTCTGTACTTACTGGTGTGAATGAGCCATTTTATACAACTTCGTAAAAGYGGACCACTTAAATATGCCTCAGAGTGGTATAGGCAAGGCTGGTGGATCCCTACAACACCCAAGGAAGTAGCAGAGGGCAAAAGTGACAAAATGGCTAGAAAGAAGTTGTGTAGCTTAGGGTGGTGGACTGAAGTAGAGTTGTGGACAGAATTATTATCTGGTCAAACCTGTGATTAATCTGAGGGATATTTGTTGCTCTTACCATAAAGGTAGAGATGTTTCCCTTCTCGTCTCAGCACTGAAAATACAGCTCAAGGTGGTGGGGCTGATGAAATCAAATCACAAGACACTCAGCTCCACTGAGCTGGTTCTCTGCAGCATCTCTCACCATCTCTGGAAGCATTGATCCCTTGAGAGAGGAGTCAAATATATGGAGGACCTCTACGTTCCCACTCCTCCTTCAGTCTGTGTCAGTGCCTTGCCTTATCCAGCAAGAGCAGAGCTGGGTAACTTCACAGATGTTACTACTTCTGTGGCCCCCTCTAACTTGAATTTTTTTGCTGCTGCTTTTCTGACTCCTCATAGAGAGTTTAAAATTCTTCATCTACAGTTAAAAGAAGATCCCTGGGAAAAGAAGAAAGATATCAATAACATTTTTTGGCTATGCAAAAGGAACTCTAACTTACAGTTTTGTTGATAACTCACTCGGCAAATTGCTACTGCCTGGACAATAGCTACCTGCARCAGATTTAATATTTTTCTGGTTTGTCTGGGCAAGTATATATGTAGTCTGGGCTGTAGCTTAGATTTAGGTTGAAGGTTAGGGGTTTGAGTGACAGATCCCAAAATATTCCAATTTACACAAAATGTAGAGTATAAAAGATCGTTGTATTGAAATATTACCTTYTCTTTGCTCTCCCTCTTGCAGGCAACTGCTGTTGACCTTCCCTTTTTGACCTGTACTACCCAGCACAGAAGGTTTGTTCACCCCTTCCAAAAATGAAGTGCCGACGCAGACACTTGAAAGGGGAATATGTCAGAGACAAGTAAGGACTGTTTCCCTTCTRTCTCATAGTTTTCCCACTCACTCAATGCACCACCAGAGTGGCCAGTTGCAGCCGGAGTGCATAGTTAAACCAGATTCAAAGGTGTAAAGATGTTGTGTATAAAGGATGCACACTGTGATTAGTGAACGACTATCACACCGTGAAAACTCYAGGTAACACTCAGATATTATCTTTGAGAAATCAAACCTTAAAAAATTACTCAGCAGAAGTTAGGAGGTCTTCAAAACTGCCTTGGATGCAACCCTGTGCCACATGCTCTAGGTTACCCTGCATGTGCAGGGGGGTTGGACGAGATGACCAACCCCCCTGGGGTTCCTCTGGAGGTCCCTTCCAACCTTAAGAATTCTATGATTCATTAGTTAGTGGTACTGGAAGTGATCAGCATCAGTATGCACAGGTCAGCCCTTGTATAGTTATGGATATACAATGTGATGAAGCTGTTAAAACAGTGCCTGTAATTCTGCGATACTTCAAGTGAGGTATTTTCAGAAGAATTAAAGAAGTGTGGATGCTATATACAAAGTATTAGTAAAAATTTCCTTGAATTGTTTAGTATAGGTGTGGTCCAAAATTTAGTTTTAAATTGGATCCAGAAAAGTGCAGGTCTGTTGCATTAGACAGTTTGGGAGAGTGAAATACCTATCTTAGAATAATACACTTCGAAAGCTTCACTTCATCAGTGTAACAAAATGACTTTGAAGGGTTAGGTGATAATTCTTTATAAATACATCTGGGGGGTAATATCAAATAGGGAATAGTTATTAAGAGATAATAGAGAAAYAGATCAAAGAGATATAAACTAGTCACGGGTATAGTGAGACTGGAAATTAGAAGACTTCTAACAATCCAAAGAGTGAAATTCTGGAACAGTCYCTAAAATATATTTGTATGTACGGAGATAAGGAGAGGCAGACAAGAAGGAGGAAGCATTAATTGTATAAAGAAGGAACTGTTGAAAGGAGTTATCTGACAGAGTAGAAATGATTCTGTGGCTGGAAGTTAAAGGTCTTAGACATGTGATTTATTGCTATTTCAATGGATGGAAATTTGATCACTGCATGCCAAATGCCTACACTATATTTATATCACATTAATCCAAGATTTCACACTTCTGCTGGTCACTTGCGTGATCTAGGAAGGCTTGGTTACCCTTTGATTCACAATTTATCTTCTGGTCCTATTTTAGTCTTCCTCTGAATTGCTGCAAGTGCTATCCCCAAAGGGTTATTGAGAGCAGTGCAGACCTGTGTTTCYTGTGTTTCTCTCTGAATGAATGGTGATTTTGTCTTGCTTGCTCACCTGGGACTGCAGAGATCCTCATCTCTGGGACTAGGAAGGAGTTTTCGTGGCAAAAGCAGAGGTTATTGGGGGTTTTGTTCTAATTCCATAGAAGGAAGTGGCTCATTTTGTAGTATAACCTGATCACTTTTGAGTAATTAATCTAAATGAGTTCACTGCTATTTCAGGAATCCAGGAGAGTGGTAAATGACTTGGCTTCTGTTGGGAAATATGACAGACATTGATTAGTCTTCTTCTGCTACATTCATAATTTGTAGGGCACTGATAGGGGATGGTTTGTAGGCTCTGGTGAGTGCAGGAAGGAAGAGATGTTCTGTGGCCCCTTCTGGACTAATCATATATTTCAGGATTCTCTGTGATGCAGAACATGGGACTGAAAGAAGGTGGCATGTCTGGAAGGACTGGATGTCCAGTCTCATGTTTCTATTAAAGCTTATCCATAGCTAGTATCCTCTTAAGGCATCAATTTTTAGATGCAAGACGGAGTCCTTGGTTAAAAATATAGGTTATATTAGACCCTACTTGTAGGAAGCCCAAGTACTGGCAGTTTGCAATGCATCTTCAGGGGCAGGGTGACTCCTCATCATGTGTGCAGTGAGACCATATTCCTCCCTCCTGGCCTTCATCTTCCTCACTGGGAAATAGTCATTGCAGACAGTCTGCAGATGAAGCATTCTGTGAGGAATCTGTGTCCTTTTGACTAGTTTGGAGTTGACATGCATGGTGCAGCAAATTGATTCCCTGGTCTTTGTAATTCTGTTTTGAAGCTGTCTGAGGAGTAACTTATCTTTCCAAACCCTGAATGGGAWACTTAGATTTCTGCAGTGATTTTGCTCCCGTTCTTTCAGTCTGGTTCGATTACCCCAGTAGTAATCTAAAGAGAAAGGAGACCAGGGAAAGAGGAGAAACGGCTTAAATAAGCTACCACAGCATCAGGCCTGTTTGGCCCTCTCCTGAATTCTTTAAAGAAAGCTGAATTAAGTTTATATAGGTGAGATTACCTCTTTATGTTATACCCTTTTCTCTCAGAGTATAAGAACACCTCAGAGGCATCACATAATTAAGGACTAACTGATTGAATGAGATGGACCTGTCTAAATTTCACGCCCTTTCTCCTCCAGCATTCAAAGAACTGCACACTCCTTACATACAGTATGTATTCCCTGGAATGCTCGATCAACTATGAATGGAGCATCCTTCTCCTGCTGTCTCAGCAAAGGAGTAGTCACTGCTTGTCAGCTAGCAATGATTGCATTTTACAGGTATATTCTAGTTAGAAAGTGAGTAATGGAGAGGCAAAGCTGTATTTGTGGTCTGATGTTGGGGAATTGGAAGGCTGGGGAAAGCAGAAAAAAAGTACAGGGACAATCTAGCAACCTGGCACTATTTCCCCGCAACCATAAATAGATGATGATAAAACCTGTTTTAGGAATCCTAGGAAGGGATCAATGGGACAATGTCATGTGTTGTCCTGGCTCAGTATAAGCAGAACCATAACTCCGGATTTTCTATCCATTATTATAGGAGTGTTATATAACCTGTCCCTTTTGCTGGGTTCCTTCAAGAGCGGGATGTTGCCCAAGATTCTGCCGCTTCCTCTATGCTTATATCTTCCTCCATGCACACCTCTCCCTTTGAACTTCACTTTTGCTAGTCCTGGCTTGGACCTTGCCCACTATCTTTTCCTACACCTTAGCCACTATCTAAATCTAAAACAAATTGATTTCTTAACTGAAAGGTATTAAGACTCTGAGTAAGTCCATCTTAGCTGTCCCATCACCTTAGAGACATCTGTGAGCTCTTCCCTAGCTTTTTGTAGAATCCAGTGCGATACATCTTTGCATGGGGGAAAGTAGAGATGAATGAGGTCAGAAAGACGAGGTACAACTCCAAACTCCACCGGACAGTGTAGGAAATGTTCAAGAGTCCAATTACTCTCTGAAACATAGCCATCTCTTTTGATAAAGTCCTTTTCTATCTCAAAATATATCTGTAATTTGCTTATTTAACCTTTAAATGCTTTGTCCAAAAATCTATTCMCTAACGCTATGTTTGTACTAACACAGTAGGATCCAGCAATGGTTTTATTTTTGTTGTAATAATGAATAAGTAAGCAAATGAGATACCTGACCTATGGTTTTGTAAAAGCATAGAAATGCCTTATGTCTAACATCTTCCTCTGTCTTCATTTATTTCTTAGTTTTCTGAAGTTTAGTCTTTGGCCCTGAAAGAGCCAAAGAAGATGCCAATCATGCCTTCTTTTATTTTCAGAATGGAATATTTTTCCTATTCATAAGTGGGTCCTACCCTTTGATGCCCAGGTTTTCCCTGCCACAGTGTAGAGAGGTCTGTAAATTTGTATGGACCTCAGTTTTGCACTTTCTTTTGCCATTCTGTCACTCACACTATGAGTGTTGGGTGTTAGTCCAGAAGGACTAGGAGAAGAGGGTTTCAGTGGGATAACAGGACATGGGGTAATGGGTATACATTGAAACATAGTAAGTTTAAGCTCCATATAAGGAAGAACTTCTTTACTGTGAGGGTGACAGAGCCCTGGAACAGGCTGCCCAGAGAGGTTGTGGAGTCTCCATCTTTGGAGATCTTCCAAACCTGCCTGGATGCGACTGGGTGCTCCTTGCTCTAGGTTATCCTGCTTGAGCAGGGGCATTGGACTAGGTGATCTCTAGAGGTCCCTTCCAACCTCAACCATTCTGTGATTCTGTGATACACTAGGCTACCTTCTAATGACACCATCTAATATACTGACT
>NW_020454994.1:20424-21164 GCF_003342845.1 Nothoprocta perdicaria
AAGAAGCAATTACAGATCAATGTTTTGAGCAGCCCATCCCAGAGAGCATCTTTAGGCATGTCAAAGAAAAGAAGGTGATCAGGAGTGGTCAGCATGAATWCACCAAGGGGAGGTCATGTTTGACGAACCTGGTAGTCTTCTATAATGGGATGGCTGGCTGGCTGGATGAGGGGAAAGCCGTGGGTGTTGTCTACGTTGACTTCAGCAAGGCTTTCGACACCRTCTCCCATAATATCCTCATAGGAAAGCTCTGAAAGTGTGGACTGGACAGATGGACAGTGAGGTGGATTGAGAACTGTCTGGATGGCAGAGCTCAGAGGGTGGTGATAAACGGGGCCGAGTCCAGTTGGAGGCTTGTGGCCAGTGGTGTTCCCCAGGGGCCAGTACTGGGCCTGGTGCTGTTCAACTTGTTCATCAATGACCTGGACGAGGGCACAGAGTGCACCCTGAGCAAGTTTGCGGATGATCCCAAGCTGGGTGGAGTGGCCGACACTCTGGAGGGCTGTGTTGCCATCCAGAGGGACCTGGACAGGCTGGAGAGTTGGGCMGAGAGGAACCTCCTGAGGTTCAACAAGGACAAGTGCAGGGTCCTGCACCTGGGGAGGAGTAACCCCAGGCACCAGTACAACATCTTCTCGATGGTGGACAGTGATAGGACAAGGGGCAATGGATATAAGTTGAAACCTAGGAAGCTCCATCTCCATATGAGGAAGAACTTTCCTGTGAGAGTGACAGAGCCG
>NW_020454994.1:21799-24137 GCF_003342845.1 Nothoprocta perdicaria
GCAAGTACTTCTATTGTCTATTAAAATCACTTATGAGCATTAGTAGCACCACTCAAGGAGAGTTTACTTCATAAATTACCTCTACTCCTCTGTGACAGAAACCACAAATAGAAAAAAAATGAAAACTGCTTGTGCACTAAAAAGGCCAACTTGATGGAGCTGTTGCTCTTGGAATTGATAGAGTGCTAGAGGAATGGTTGATTTATATTATTATATATTTTTTGAAAAGGTGGCTATGTATAGCCATGTTCATATATCTACTTTAAGCTGCTAATTTATGTGTTGATGTGCTCAAAACATATGCACCTTGATCAGCAGGGGGATTTAGAGCTGGTGGCAGTGATTCTCTCCTAGCTGTGAAGAAGACAACAGCTCAACCTTCTCTGGTTGAGTGTGTGCTCCAAAGGAGCCTAGCTTCCTGTTCACTTCAGGGGCTAGTACATCTCTGAGCAGGAAACCTCCCAAAATAAATGTGCACACACAGGAATGAGGTCAAAATCCCCTGCAAAAGTCAAACATTCTTCCTCCATATTCACACTTCTCAGCTTAGGAGGTTTCCAACATCAATGCTGCCCCATTGACCTTCCAGAACAGTTTCCCTGTCTGCCTTTGCTCCCCTGCTGGGAAGACCGTGTCTTCTTGCAAAACTGGATGCGTTTTGCAGGATTTTTTTTCCTGCAGTGAAGTCTTTAAAGTAGATCATGGTGCATCTAGATCCTTATCTCTTTAATCATGCCAAGAATGYCTGGTAAACGTTGATATGTTGGCAGCTGCCCTTAGCCCTGCCACCTCAGACTCTAACAGCTTGCACTTCTGAATTTGTGCTGAATAATCAGAGTGCAGTTCTTCTCAGAGCTTTCATGGCTCCTCCGCAAGCTCAGCCCTGTCTGTCCTCAAGCACTTCCACCACAAGTTAATCTCTGTACCTTACATTATGGATTCCCACACTAGAGTGCACTGGGCAGTTTCTTAGGAGCTCTGTTTCTCAACTGAAAATAAATCAGCTTCTCATTCGTGTCCTGAAGTTTCACAAGAAATAGCTCTTTGGGGTCCTCACGTTAGAAGACAGGAGGAAGAAGAGCAGCAGGAATCAAGGGGTTTAAGAGCAGGCAAAGATGGGATAAAAAGAAAATCTGCTTGCTCTATGATAGGCAACTTGGTAATGACATCAGCAGTATCTAACTTCTCTTTCTCTGTGATTTGAGGAGTCTGGGCTCCTATCTCACTCTTTTAGGACCTAGAAGTTGCCAAATTTTTCAAGTAGAGTGAGTAAATATGACGTTTAGGAACTGTGGAGGTAAGCCTGTTTCTTTGGTGACACTCACCCAACATGTCCCATTATACAATAGAGACATGATCAGTAAGACTCATTTGTGGTAACCTTGTGGGAAATTTTCAGTTTATAGTTTTCTGATCCTTAGGGTGCGAGTCAGTATTGTTTTGGCTCTTTCCACTTGGTAATACTGCACTTACTGTCTTACATAGTATTTGAGCACTTCTAACTTATGAGCAAGTAAATATCGGCTTTATTGGTGTGCTCCATTTTGTTCCATTGTAACTGTAGTGAATTGTCCCTATTAGATGTATTTTTTCCTTATCAGTGATATTATTAGATCGATATGATAATACATTACTTTTCAGAAGCCTACCTGATTTTTGAGAAAAGAATAAATCGAACCAAATCAACCTCTTCTTACGATTGTCAGCCAACAAAATAATAAAAAGTTCCTCTATAGCTTAAATATCTCATTTATCTAGTTACTTACTATGAGAATATCTGGTTAATTACTATGAGAAGGCCCCAAATATCATCAGATGTTGATGATTACCTGGACCTTTGCTGGGAAGTGAACCTGAGTGAACCTGTGGCTCACACATTCTGCTTTCCATGTGTCAGTTTGTCAAATGGTGTAGATGTGGTGGAAGGCAGAAAATATTTCTGTAGATARTAGACAGAGTACTTGAGGTTTAGAGATCAGTTTCCTTTCTCCAGGTGCCTTAAACTCCGTTTAGCTCTTGTGTGGCCTCTGACATATTTCTTCAGTTTCCAGGGTTGATCCTTTGTGGACAGTAAGAAGCTGGAGGTGGAAAGTCTCTGAGCTAAAGTATCGGGACTGCCAGCTTACACAAAGAATTTCATAAATATGAATACACTGAAAAAGAGAAGAGGAGAGAACCTGGAAAAGAAATAACTGGGGAGACACAGCAGCACAGAAAATTGCCAACGGCTGAGAGAATCCAGAGAAATTGTTCCTCACAATATAACATCTGGGGGACACTGAAGAAGATGAATAGGAGACAATTCTAGAGCAAATAAAAGAAATACTTATCTATCCCA
>NW_020454994.1:25372-108008 GCF_003342845.1 Nothoprocta perdicaria
AGCAGATGTAGAGATGCAGATGTAAGGATTACCCCCTTTATTGCTTTTCCATCCAGATGAGGGAATTCATAATGGAGGATGTCTTTGAAGATTTGACAGTCATCCCAACAAGGGGCTCTCCAGAGGACAGTATTGGCAAGGAAAGGAGTATGTAAGTTTTCTAGTCTTGACCTGGGGGAGCAGGTGTTGGTGGGGAAGATGAGTGTGGCCAGCAGTGTGCTGCAGCTCATCTGGGCTTAAAGGCACTGGGGTATTCCCATCAAYCTGCCACTTACATACTTTGTGTGCTTGAGGAAATTACTGGTTTTGTAGGCAAGTCTAGTCATGGCAGAAATGACTTCTTGCTCTGTAAATCTATGTTGAAAAATAGATCTCTAGTTCTCACAGTAGGGAAAAAGGTTTTTTCTTTATGAAGTCTGCATATTTACATCACATGCTGACTCATAGCTACCAGAACTCCTTATGCCCTCTCCCTGTATTACTGCCTCCTTGGGTAGGAGAAAGCCCTTATTTGGATTTACACATTGGATTTCTCTTAAGTGCCTCACTTTACAYATATCTATGCTGGGGTTCTTTTGTTATTCATTTTTCAACATTTCTCCTGTTTATGGAGGTTAGTTTTGAATTTCAGCCCTGTTCTCCAAAGTGCTTGTTCCTTCCAGATAAGGGTCATCCACAATTTTTTTAAGTGCATTCTCTAGTCCATCATACAAGTCATTAATAAAAATACTGAACAGAACCTGCTGCTGCAGGGCTCCACTTGAAGTGTCCAGCCAACCTGACAGCACACCCAAGATAACTGCTCCTCGAATGTTTATTTCTGAGCATTGCTTCTGCCTGTTTGTCTCCTCTACCCAGTGTTTCCCCCTTTTTTGTTTAGTTTCATTGTCAGGGCATGTTCCCCCCTGGCCTTTGTATTTATAGTCTGCCTTTATTGAGTGCTTTCCCTGAGCAGATGTGCAGGCAGCCACAGGAAATACGTGAACACAGTGTTCAAATAGTCAGCTTAATAAATCACAGGTGCTATGAAACAATCTGTCTCCTAAGAATTGGATGTGGAAGGAGTCATAGCCACATCAGGGGGATGAAAAGACACGGAGGAGACTTTTAGAGATGTGCAGCACACTGCAGAGGTCTTTCATGTCTTGAAAATGCCATAGTGATTGGCTGCATTGGAAGCTGGAACTGTCCTCAGCTTCATGGAGCCATGAATCACAGAATCACTGAATCACAGAATCACAGAATGGTTAAGGTTGGAAGGGACCTCTAGAGATCCATCTAGTTCAACTCCCCTGCTCAAGCATGGACACCTATAGCACAGGGCAACCGGTTGCATYCAGGCACGTTTTGAAGACCTCCAGACCTCCTTTTGTAGCAGTGGACTAATATTCACAGAATCACAGGATGTTCAAGGTTGGAAGGGACCTCTAGAGATCATCTAGTCCAACCTTCCTGCTCAAGCAGGGACACCTRGAGCATGTGGCACAGRGAGGCATCCAGGCGGGTTTTGAAGACCTCTGGAGAAGGAGACTCCACAGCCTCCCTGGGCAGCTCTTAACAGTTCTCTCTGGAGCAGCCTGCAGCAGCAAAGGAAGAAAAAGGGGAGATACGGGTGTCTAATGATCAAAAATGAGTATCAAAAAGACTCCAGAGTAATCTGTCTGCCCGGGGAGGCAGGCCTGAAAATTCAGGCTCTCTGAAATCTGGATGAGGACTTTGGGTTACACAAGCGGTGGTAGCAAGCATGCAATGACATTTTGCTCCCAACCAAATTTCCCATTCCCCCATTCAGAACCGTTCACGCCCACATCCGAACTCCCTGCCTAATTCTAGAATCATAGAATAATTACGGTTGGAAAAAACCTTCAAGACTGTGGTCTAGTTATATGTGAACAGGGCTGTGAACAAGATCTATGAAACGTAACAGACAAACTGAGAAGATCGGATTTGCATCCAGATGAGAAGKGAGACTGATTCACTAACCCTTGTGCTATCTCTGCACAGTCCTAAATCTTTACCGTACCAGGCCATGGACCACTATTCTTTGTACCTCTTCCTCTGAGTCTCAGCAGCAATGCAGCTCAGCATTGCACTCCCAGCTGAGTGCTCAAAGCCAAGGAGGCTTAGCAATCGGCAAATCTTTTCCTTCCTTCCTCCAAACTTCTAGCCTGGCTAAGTCTTGTCTTGATTCTTCAGCATGTAGACAGTCAGAAGTTTGAATTTCCCACTTTAAAAGGCTCAGTGCCTGAGCTAAATAAGCCTGATGTATTTTCTGCATTGAGCAGCCCCACATACCTCAGTTCCCATCACCAGCAACGTCCACAGAGCCTTCTCCTCAAGCCTGTGCTCGTCATTCCCCAGGCTCCTGGGGCTGCCTGTCTCTAGAGCTCTATGCATCGTGATTGATCTATGGCAGTCTTTGTTGGAGGGCTGCTGTGTCACATAGATCAGTGACAGAGCGCACGATGTGTGGGTGTTTGCTTTGTCAGTAGTACTTCATCATCTTTTAATTCATTAAATACATTTGTCATTCGTCTCTGTTAGAGGTTGACATTGCTGCTGTTTGCTCTGCCCTATGGCAGTGTGCTTGTAAATTCATACAATAACCAAGAGAAATTGGCATTTGTCTCTTCTGAGATTTAGCAAACGTGCTTTAGGAGACAAGCTTCTCCATGTATTCCCCCAGCTCGCAGCCTTCCTCCTCCCTTGTTTCCCCTTCACACTACACACCTCCCAGCTCTAGTCATATACTTCTTGGTCTCATTCCATTCCATTTTGTTATGTCTTTCAGTCCTCCAGGCCTCTTACTTTAATCCCAGGCCTCCTGCATCCCACATACATGTTCCCCCTTGGTCAGTCTTTGATTGTTGGTTTTTTCCTTCCATTTTCCTATCTACTGTGGAACAACCTTGGGTACCTGCAATCCGTTTTTCTCTTAGAACACTTCTTCTCTGAACATAATGGGATTTTCTCTGCCATCCCTCCACAGAGTATTTTGATGTATASTGATGTCCTCAGATTCAAGRCCAAGCAGGTGTGCATATGTACATGTATATGCATGTACGTGTGTATGGATTACATAATCTTGTTGCCATCAGCACTCCCTGCCCTTTTATAGCAGTGATGGGATTACATCTGAAGTGCTGTGTTTTCAGTTAGGGGCTTTCCAGTAGGAAAAAAGACACAGATATACTGGAGTGAGCCCAGGGGACGTCACCGAGCACGCAACACGTGAGGAAAGACTAAGAGGACTATGGATGCTCATCCTGGAGAAGGCAAAGACAAGATTTGTTGTTCCTTCACCTATCTAATCAGAGGGTTGTATAAGAGGAGGAAAGATTCACAGCCTGTTTATGATCTGTAGAGGCCTTGAGACTACTGTGAAGCTGAGAACTAACCCGTTATCTGCTTGTAGGGAGTTTGAAGGCGGCTCTACAGCTGCGAAAACAGGGGCCTTATCTGGTGGTGAGGAGCAACTGAGGAATTTGGAGGCGGCTGTGCCAGAAGGCATGGGGCCAACCAAAACACAGCCGACCTCTAAGCCAGTTTGGAGGTCAAACCTGAGGCGAGGGAGAGGAAGATGATGAAGGCGGGACCCTCATAACGAGACCAGAGACCCCCACTGGTGGGCGCGCATGCGCACACCGGGCAAAATTGGATAACGAAAAAGGTGGAGCTTTGCCCGCCCTCTGGTACGCCTCCTGACACGTGGTGGCCCTACGTGGTGGGATGCGCCAGATATAAAAAATAATCGTGGATCAGAGGAGGGGAGAGACTTCCAACCGAGACCTACGTTGTCTCCGTGGGGACGCCCGCAAGCTCGGAGCCTGTCAGCCACCTCTTGTCCACGGCGGGGGAATGATCGGTCTCGCTGTCCTGCTGGCAAGTATCCTCTCGTAAGTAATTGTAAGTAATTGCTATGTAGGCGCCTCGTTTCGCAGGCAGTTGCTAAGTAGTCGTCTTGCTTTAGTGTGATGTTAGTGTGAATTGTCCTAAATAAACTAAGGGGTGGATTTGGCTCTCAGTGCGTGTGCTTTCAATTGCCGAGCCCTGAACCCATCCAGAACATGCACCGAACTGAGTTTTGTTCTAAAACTTCCCCTTTCATCTAGTAGGTCTTAAGATTGTCCTTGCAAGTGTGCGCCGTGTCTAGAGATGTCTGGAAAGATGCCCTAAATCTAGGGTTGAATTTGCAGAATGTCCTTTTCAAAGAATGGGCTCTTTCCATGTAGTGAATGTGCCATGGCAAGGAAGGTGAGTGTTGCGGAGGAGTATTCAGCTTTAGATTTCACAACTCGAAGCTAGGTCAGGAGTCAGGTCATGCGTTATGTGAACTCTCAGTGACCCTATTCCAACGGTCAGACCACAGAACGTTCCAAAAAAGCAGCCACGTGCATAGTTTAGTGACAACCAAACCTTTGAGCTTTACACCCTTTTGTTGAAGCCAATCAGTATAAACTTCCGTTTCTTTTGTTATGCTTAGATCCTATGTAAGGCCCAGTTTGTCTACAATAAAACAGGATCATCTGCAACTCATATGGACTTGTCTCTTCATTCTCGCAAGCCCGCCTCCCACATGCGGCCTCCCCGATTATGTGTGTGCACCTGTCCCTGGGCGCCCTGTGGGCATCTGTACGGCCTCCCCAGACCTCCGTGCACAGCTGGCCYCAAGAGCCCTGTGGGCTTTCGTGTGGCCWCCCCGGGCCTCTTTGCGCACCTGGCCCCGCAGACCCTGACGGCTTTTGTGCAGCCTCTCCAGGCCTCTGGGCGCCACTGGCCCCAGGCCACTGCGGGCATTCGCGCGTCCTTACCGGGACTCCGTGCAAACCTGGCTCTCGGTGTCCTGTGGTCTTTCGTGCGGCCTCGCCGTCATTCCGTGCACAGCTGGTCTCAGGGACACTGCTGGCTTTCGTGTGGCCTTTATGGGATTCCGTGTGCACGTGGTCCCAAGGGCCTTCTGGGATTCGTGCGGCCTCCCCTGGCCTCCGTGCGCACGTGGCCCTGGGAGCCCTGCGGGATTTCGTGTGGCCTCCCTGGGCCTCCGTATGCAGCTGGCCCTTGGAACCCTGCGGGCGTTGGTGCGGCCCCCCCAGCCCTACGTGCGCAGCTGATCCCAAGGGCCCTACAGGCTTTCGTGTGGCCTCACCAGGCCTCCGTATGCAGCTGGAACCTGTGGCACTGCGGGCTTTCGTGCGTTCTCCCCAGACCTTCATATGCAGCTGGCCCCGGGGGCCCTGTGGTCTTTCGTGTGGCCTCCCCAGGTCGCCATGCCCAGCTGGCCCCAGGTGCGCTGCGGACTTTCGTGGGGCCTTCCCAGGTGTCTGTATGCAGCTAGCCCTGGGGGCCTGCAGGCTTTCGTGTAGCCTCTACGGTCGATCATGCACAGCTGGCCCCAAGGTCTGCGGACTTTTGTGCGGAATCCTCAGGTGTCAGTGAGCACGTGGCCCCGTAGACCCCACGTGCTTTTGTGCAGCCTCCCCGSGCCTCCATGTGCAGGTGGCCACAGGGGCTCTGCAGGCTTTCATATGGCCTCCCTGGGCCTCTGTGCACAACTGGCTCCAGGTTCCTGCAGACATTTGTGCGGCCTAGACGGGCCTCTGTGCACAGCTGGTCCTGGAGTCTCTGCAGGTTTTCATGCGGCCTCTCTGAGTCTCCGAGCAAAGCTGATCCCGGGTGCCCTGCGGACATTCGTGCGGCCTCCCCAGGCCTCCATGCACAGCTGGTCCCATGATCCCTGCGGTATTTGGTGCGGCCTCCCTGGGCATCCTTGTGCACATGGCCCAGGGGGCCCTGAGGTTATTCGTGCGGCCTCCCTGGGCCTCCATGCACAAATATCTCCGGGGGCCCTGCGGGCTTTGATGTGGCCTCCCTGGGTCTCTGTGCACAGGTGGCTGCGGGGTCTCTGTGGGCTTTTGTGTTGCCTCCCTGGGCCTCCATGCGCAGCTGGCACCAGAAGCCCTGCGGGCGTTCGTCCAGTTTCCCCAGCCCTCCTTGCGCAGCTGGTCCGGAGTGCCCTGTGGGTTTTTGTGCGGCCTCCCCGGGCCTCCGTATGCAGCTGGTCCAGGGTGCCCTGTAAGCTTTCATGCAGCCTCCTTGGGCCTCCATGTTCAGCTGGCCCCAGAGGCCCTGAGGGTTTTCCTGCGGCCTTCCTGGGCTTCCATGCGGTCTGTTGAAGTGCCCACTAGCTTAAAATAAAGCGTCAGAGTCACCATGCAGTTTATTCCCAGTCTGTAGAAAGGGTTCCCTCACAAGAGTCCCTATAGAATCAGCCAACCTCTGCTTTAATTTTGTTCTACATCTATAAGCGTGACATGCCTGGCCACACTATAGTTCCCTGCCCTTCCCAGCATGTCTGTAAGGTTGGATAGCAAGTTAAATCCACGTTTTACAACTCTGGTTATTCATCTCCATCTAATCATTTCTCCTTTCTGTGAAGCCATAATAAAATTCTGATTGATGATCATGCTTTCTAGAGCCTCTGATATGCTGCTGAACAGCCCTCTACTGAAACCAGGCTCATCATCAGAAATAATAAGTCTTTGGGAAAGTTTAACGCCCTTTGGAGGAGCTGCTGAGTGGCAGGAAAATCTGTTTTAGCTGATAACACACTTGTATGTTAAAGCAGATGTGCAGATCTGTGCTGGTAGATGGGTCTTCTCTGAACAGTGAGAGAAGTCCTAACATGCACAGCCCATAGAAAGGAAAGAGGTATGGCTGAGGCTTGACTGATACTGGCTTCTGAGAGCCACTTTTTAGGTCCTCAGAGCTGTCATTTCCATTCATTCTTCATGGCAATCAGAGTAGATRCACAGTAAACAGCAGTGATGCTTCACAGTATATGTGGAAAGGGTATACGCCACCACCTCTTCTTGTGCTGAACCGTTTGCTCCCTTGCTCTGTAAACTCGCACTTGGGAAATAATAAAGGTGTTTGTTTGAAATGAATCCAAGCCAGGCATTTTTAACTCGTATATATACATATATATATATGTGTGTGTGTATATATTTACCCACTGACTATTGATGGTGACTAAAACAGAACAACTGCTGCAATTAAAGAAAAAAAAAAAGAGAGAACTTCATGGCTTAGTTTTAAAACATTGCTTTTCCAAGTTGATATTGTTGGTCTCTATTCCTGAGCCTGCAGGTGTTATATTATTCAGATACTGGCAGAAGACCCATCCAAGAGAGGACAGTGCTCTCCATAGGTTTTCAACATTCCCAGCTGCAGAGGACTATCACTTGGCAGTTGTCAGTGCAACCCTGTTTAACCCTCACATGGTACAGACTGCCGCCTAATTTACATGACTATGAAAATACACCAAAAAGCCACTTTAGGTGAAGGGCCACTAAGCTGCCCTCCGAAGAGAGGGCTGGTGCAGGGGAAGGCCCCAAGGCAGGTGCTGAAGGAGGTGCATGATGCTGTGGAAGAGGCAGCGGGGAACAGGCTGCGCAGGGCGGGCAGCACCCACAGGCGGGCGGGCGGCCGGGACATGGCGGCCTCGCGGGGGCTTCGGGAGCGGGAGCGCCCACATCCAAGATGGCTGCCGCCCGTTGGCTCCCCTCCCTCCGGATAGCCCCAAGAGAGGCGGGGCAGGGAGCGGAGCGGTGAGGCTGAGGTGCTCATGTTGCTTTCGGGCAGGAGGCCGGGGACGGGCTCYCCGTGAGGCGCCCCGTGGCCCGGGGGCGAGTCCCGGGCTGGAGGCTCGCCCGTCCTGCTCTGCCCTGCCCGCCCGGGAGCGGTGGGAGCCCCGCCCGGCAGGGTAAGAGCGGCGCGCGGCCCTGGACGGGGGAGGCGGCGGCCGTTGGGAGGGGAGGGGGGCGGCAGGGTTACAGATAGCAAAATATACATCAAGATATAGAGATGGGTAGGTCTTGATAGAATTTAGAGTTCTGTGCAGAAAATATCTTTTGATTATGTGACCCTAATATCCAACCCTGTCTGAAGGGGCCAGATGCTGTGCTGGGGCAAGTGCAGTTGTTGTTTTCACTCTTCACTGAGAGTTTGTACGTACAGACCCCTAACTTCCCATTTATCTTGAGTTGTGTGGGAATTTATACGAATGAAGTCAATTTTCCAGGTGATAAATGCAGCCAAATGACTCCCAATTGTTACTTATGCCCTCTTTTATTGTCCTGTTGTTGCTGCCGTAGTGGCCTGGCATCTCCCTGTCATTAATGTGTTTTATCGTCACAGTGTCTCTGACAGGGAAACGTAACCCGATTTCACAGAAGAATAACTGAGGCAAAAACCAAAAACAAAAAATGCAAAAACCAAAAGCACAGGTAGCGTTTGGCTTGTTAACACATTTACCATGTTAATTATCTAGAATTAAAGGCTTGCTACTGACTGACTCCTTGTATCATGAAAGAATCGTGTTGTAATAGAAAATAAACATAAATTATTCACTGGAGAGTGGAAGCCACTGTTAGGCTGCTATATTTATTTATTTTTGAAAAGAGCTGGATATACTCCAAAAGCTTTATGAAGTCCTGTAACTGAATTGAAATATGCTTTGCCTTTTGCAGTTGTATTAAACTAGTTWGATTTTCTCTAAATCCTGCTTACATGAGAATTATCTTGAATATTTGCGGGGGGGGGGGGGAGTTATAAACAAAACCGTAAAATGCAACATTTTGGGGAAACAATGTTGTTAAACTTCCCCTGGAGGAGAAATTTCCTCAGAGACTAAGTGGCTGTTTTATTTGAGAAGTAGCTACAGAGTAATGCAGAATGTATCCATTTAGGTCCTTAAACCATGACCAACCCTTTTCTGCTTGCTGGTTTCAAGGGCAATGACTAGTTCAAGATGTTTGGAGGCAGAGGGACAGAATTAAGCTTTATACTAACCATGATATTGCCATTATTTTTCTTATTTAATTATCAATAATTTCCCCCCCCCTCAAGCTAAGATTGACCCATAACTCATTTTACAATAAAATACGTCCTTCGCTTTGGTCCAGTAAGTAAATGGTTTACTGAAACACYTTTCATCCTCATTCCACTTACTCTGGACTGGAATTCCTCAAGCATCGTGTCTTGTCCTTAGATCTTAATTCAATGTGAAGAACAAGGAGTAAACAGCTTTYCTTATCCACTGAGGACCTGTAGTTTTCCCATGCCCTTGTTTTGCCCTGCTCCTGAGCAGAATAAAATTTGTGTACTGAACACAGCCAGAGTATTTACCTCTGGGTCTGCATTTCTTCCTGAAGTCTGCAAGTGTGCTGTAGCATCTATTACATCTTCAATGGGGAATAGTTGTTGGATTTTGAGTTGCAAGTGTTTTGAAGGTGCTGCTTRGTCTCTTGGATCCAAGTGGTCAATTTGCTGTTTTCTTTTATAACTGCTGACATATGCAAACTGTCACCTGCTGCCCCTGGCAGCAGTAGATGCTTCTGAAGGGTTAAGTGTGAAGTAACATGCACAGACTACAGCAGCTTGCAGAAATTCCAGCCAAAATGAGGTGCAAAACCAAAAATGGTGTATGCATTTATTGAAAAGATTGTCCTTATACTAAAGGATATATCAGGTGTTTGAGTTATTTATTGTACAGTTGCAAGAATTTGGAAATAAATGGTCCTTATCTGGTAGAATCTAGACAATTTAAACTCTCTGTCTCTCTCTCTCTCTCTCTCTCTCTATATATATATATATTTATTACCCTTCCCCCCCCAGCAATTTCTGTCTTCCATGGGATATTTAAATACATGTCTTTTTATTCTTTTACTGCTTTTCTTAAATGTTTTCTACTATGCTAACCTTTTGTTTTATTTTTTTTTTCTATATTAAGTATCTTTGAACTTTCCAGTAGTGAGGAATGGGRAGCAAGGAGGTTCCCCACCAATTGGGTGGGAAGACTGAGGTCCTAAGCAGTCCCATGGATTTGGGTGGGACTTCTCACAGGATCTGATAGGAAAAAGTACTCTGGATCAGACCCTGAGTTAAATTACGAATATTTAAGATTTTGCATAACTCAAATTCACAGACATTTTATGTCTCGTGACATTCCAAATAATGTTTTTAAAACTGTACACACTTTTGGTTTTCAAWTTTTTCTGATGACCTCATTAGCAGTACATGACATGATCATAGAAAACAAGTGTGATTGTCACAAGTTATCAATTGATAATGTCTTGTAGACTAAAAGATAATCGTCTTTTGTAGTGCTTGCTCTTGCAGCTAGTAGTCTCAGAACTATTTTAAGCTTGCTCTTCAACCCTGTTCATTCTATATTATGTCTTCAATTTAGAATACTACAAAGTCAATACAACACAAATTTGTCTTCCTACTCACACAGTTTATATGTGCTGAGGAATGTTTGTAGTGTAACGTTAAATTTGTAATTTAGGTGAGAAATTAAAATATAGTCTGGTGTAATTCTCTATAATCCATTATCACTGTGAGGATCAAGTACAGTAAGTCAAGTTTAAACAGCACGCTGCTTCAGCTGTTTATTTTGGCTTAATGTTCTTCCCTAGATTACAGAACTGTCAGAAATATATGCTAAATAACAGAGATTTAAAATATTATTTTGTATCAGGAGTATCATCTTTGAGGGAACTACTTATCTTTCTAATTACAGTATATAGAGTAGGTGTATATATATTTAGGACTCCCTGCTCTTCCTAGTCTTTAGTGACTCTCTCCCTGTTGCTAGTGGCAGATGAATACAGACAACACAATCTGTTCCTAATTTAGTCACTAAATAATTGATGTATTATTTTTATTATTGAAGAGGATGGGAATATAGATGAGAATATGTGAGTTAATCTTCAGAACTGTCACTTTCTGTCCTGTTCCCTTGCTTTCTCACTCCTTTTTTTCAGCATTTTCTTCTTCTGATATTTTCTATTGTCATTTCTCTGTATTTTCTCCCAATGTACATAAATGATAAAGGGTCTTCTCTCTGTGTTTATCAGTGTCATATGTGATAAAGTATTAAATAGTAAGTAAGATACCTCTACATTAAAAGGTCAAACTCCCAATAAGATGAAGARCAGTGAAGAAATCTACACTTTTTAGTTATTGCTTTAAGATTTTGCGTAAGTGGAGTGGCATAAATGGCCACTTTCACATAAGTGGCCATAGATCACTGGTATAAATTGAGGCTCCATCTGGAGAGTTTTATTTCGCAGTGATCTAGCAGTATATGCTCATTTGGAGCTAATATACTTAGCCTATGTGGGAATAAGATACGGTGAAAAAACAACATACAGTAAGTCGACCAACTTTTGCCATTAAGATAACCCTTGTTGAGTAAATTGTCTCCTACCTATGAATTTCATGTGGATGGTGTGTGTGTATATATATWTWTTTTTTCCATGCACTGGATTAATTATAGACAAGATGTATGTTAGCCATGAGAGACACAGGCTTAAAATCATCTGTCTTAGGATAGAGAACTTTTAGTTTTCTAGCATGAGGAGTAAATGTGTTGCTCTAGGGAGGTAAAGTTTGAATAACAGAAGGCCTCAATAGTTTTTTGAGTTCTCCCAGACCTCTGTAGTCCTCTTAGTGTACTAAGGGGGTTGTGAAATCCTGTGTGCTCGAAGCTCCAGAGAGACCAAAATACATATGCTGTGGAAGGCTGGCAGAACACAGGCGCTGTGTTACATTCCTCCTGTGTAACGCATATGCTCGCAGAGTTAGGATACCAAATCATACATGCCACCACTACACATGATAAATAGCTGTATTGCTTGTGCTGAAATTTGTGCTGAAAAGGATGTGAGGCAACAGGGGATGAAGCTAGGGGATAAAAATCCAATGGATGTAAGGCTTGCGAGGGAGTGAGTACTGGTTTTGTCCATACATAGGTCTTGGTCAAATTCTGATTCCTTCGCAGTTGGTGTATGTAGGTATGGCAACGATAGGTTTTTAACTGAAGAACACACCAAAACTTGCATCCTGTCTCAGGAAAGCAGGGACCTAGGTTGTACTAAAATAGCTTTTTGTAGCAATGAGATGAGGAATGGAGCAATACGTTAAATATTTGTTAATCTTGGGATGGGTGTGTTATATCCTAGTTAGCGTGTTATTTCTCTGTGTGTATGGTGTTGGGGAGTGGAGGTGCAGTATCTTTTAAAGCGCTCAGTGTCATCTGTGTCTCACTGAAGTCAGTTCCAAGCCCAGCTGCTTGTCCTSAAGGTCTCTAGCCCTTGTGGAGAATGAGGCTGTTTCCACTGCTCATTCTTCAAGTATTAATTAGGAATATCTGTGAGCAGCTCATTGGTGTGAAAAACAATTTTGCACTGCAGTAAGTATCATCTGTCTCTGTTTTACATGTGTATTTAGGAGGCAGGGTGGAATTTATCTGATTAAATGTATGCAGTTTACATGTGACAGTCCCCATTGCCTGACTTCATATAGAACAGCAGTTCAGTCAAAGGTGTGCAAGCATTAATTCCATTCATTCTGCATTAGATGTGTAAAATGCAGTAGATAAATGATAAATGTTCTGGAAATTGCATCCTGACAACAGAATGATTTAAGACAATTGCTTTGAACTTAGGTTCAAATTAACCTTTAAAAAAAAAAAAAAAAAAAAAAAAAACAGAAAGCAGCAACTGACTGGCCAGTGCAATGGAGATGTCTTGAGGACTCCCCTGAAGAGCTCACCAAGAAAAGCAGAACATGCCATGTAGCATGGGAGGTTTTTAACCTTCCCTTTACCTATAGGGAATCAAGATGACTAGGTCAGGTACTAGATCTAATCCCCCTAAGAAAAGTGCCATTTGTCCCTGACTTCTACAGCTACTTCCATTGAAAATGGAAATTTCCAATTTTGAGTCTGAGCTTTCACTGTTCCCTTGTCTCCAACTCCTTGACACTGCAACTTATGCCTCTTCAGCTCAATAAAATAAATAAAACAAACAGTGACTAGTTCAAAGGTTCTACTGGTGAGATGTAGCATGCGTTGACTGGATTTATATAAAATATTCTGCCTTGAAGAAGCAAGAGCTCCCTCCCACTATTTATCTTTTCTCTCAGCTCAGTTACCTATTCTGCCTTAATAAATTTCTTTAGGGTAGAAGTATACTAAAGTAGCTGTTTACTCATGGATAACAACAGTGGACTAAAAACAATAATGGAGTAAAACCAACTGATTTTGGATGTTAGAAGACTTTTGAGGCCTGTATTTGTTGACAGAAAGTGAGAGGGRAAAAAAAAGATTTTTTTTCAAATAAAATACTATTACCTCCTCAATAAATCTAGAAATAGCTAGAATTTGACTTTGTCCTTGTATGATATGTACATTTCTTTAAGTGGATAAATACAATAGAAGCTCACTAGTTCATATTAACCCCTATGTATGAATGTTTTCATGGAGGAAAAGAAATAAAAATGAATCCTATTTATCTGTGTGCTCTAGTGTGAGGGACTGCCTAGTGCAGTGAGCAGAGCTTTGGTGTGGGACTGTGAAAACACAGGTTCTGTTCCCAACATGAGCTTGAAAACAACAGGAAGCAACGTACTACGCTCCAGGTTCTTGATCAGTGCAATGAGAGGTGGTGAAAGATGTGTGGGTTTGGGGGCTTTTCTTGTTGTCATTCTTTAATTTTTTGTGATCTCTGCTGTTGAATAGRCGTTATAGGAAGAGTTTTTTGTTATTAAAATGGGCCAGTTGTTTTACATTTCATTACTGCTGTGAGCTTGGCTACAGAATATTCACTTTGAAGGATTATCCTAGTGTGTAAATCTAAATCTGTGACAGTAATAAAGTGGGCTTGCTGAAGGCAGCTACTTTAATAGAAGCCTCTGCTATGGTTTAAATTTGAAATTAGGGCACCGACCTCCACTGGGCCTTTTAGATGAGTGATTGATATCATATATGAATGAAAATGGGTAATAAGCTGAAACACAGGAAGTTCCATCTCCAGGTGAGGAGGAACTTCTTTACTGTGAGGGTGACAGAGCCCTGGAACAGGCTGCCCAGGGAGGCTGTGGAGGCTCCTTCTCTGGAGGTCTCCAAAACCTGGACGCCACCCTGTGCCCCGTGCTCTGGGTATCCCTGCTGGAGCAGGGGTTTGGACTAGATGATCTCTAGAGGTCCCTTCCTACCTTGAACATTCTGCGATTCTGCAAAAAGATAACTCATGGAAGAGAGAGGAGATTTTAAAAACTAATAATAATCTGTCTGTTTTTTTTCTGGCAGAATGGAGAAAAAGAAGATTCTAATGAAATCCAAGGTTGCTGCTTCGAACCTGTTGCAGGCACTGCATTCTCTGTACCGGTTTGGTCACCTCTGTGATGTGACAGTTCACACACAACATCGAGGTATTCAGGAGGAGTTTCTGGTTCATAAAGCTGTCTTGGCAGCTTCYAGCAACTATTTTAAGGGGCTTTTTCTGCATGATGAAATGTTGGACACTACAAAATGCACAGTGACTCTACAAGACATTTACACAGAAGAATTCACCTCCTTCCTGGAGTTTATTTACACTGCAGAGGTAGAAATTGAAGCAGAAAAATTGCACCGGATGAAGGAAATAGCTGAAAGACTTGAGTGCAAGGATTTACTTGATATTTGTGAAGAAGTGAAAGCAGAGGGTAAAAAAGGTTTGGATTTGAGCCTCCATSTGAAAGGCCAGCTCTGTGAAAGTAGTGGATCACAGTGGACTTGCCTTCAGCAAGAGGAAAAGCGCAAACTGTGTAACTCTTCCCAGATTGTGGCTGTGCCCGTGCAGAGGAAACTCTGGCATAGGCAAAAACATGCAAAGTTGCTGGCTGGCTATGAACAACCTGAAGGCCGATCAGCGAGTCTTGAGCAAGCAGGCACTGCTTTCCCACAGTCAAAACCAAAGACTGCAAAGTTCCCAAAATGTCACAAAACAGTTTCCAAAAAGACAACCAGTGGGGACACCACTAGGCTTGAAAATGAGGCTAGTCCTTCTCTCTGCAGCCAGACTGACTCAAAAGAAGCCTTTATAGGGATTCCAAACACCCTTCCTGAGCAGTGGGAAGATGAAAACAGTTTAATTTCCAAACTTGCCAGTAAAACTGAGTGTAAGAAATCACTGCGGAGCGTAGCAAAGGTCTTGCCACAGATGTCATGTGAGAAGTGCAATGAATCGTTCTGTTTCGTCAAGCAGTATCAGTCACACATGGAGCTCAAGCATGAGATGAACCTTGCTATGAAATACAGGTGTAACATATGTGAGCAGCTCTTCAGTCCCCAGGGCCTCAGGCAGCACCAGCTCGCTGCCCACGGTGACGAGAGGCTCCTCTCCTGCGTGTTCTGTGGCAAGCGCTTTAAGCAACGGAAAGACATAAGGGATCACAGGCGGAGAGCGCACAGGAAGAGGCAGGATCCCCAGGCRTGCCCATACTGTGACAAAGTCATTGGTTCCAAGTGCGGCCTGACGGTCCATGTGCGAACACACACAGGAGAGAAGCCTTACAAGTGTGACCAGTGCCCTGCACGCTTTGCCCAGAGGTCTGCTTACAATACTCATGTAAGGTACAGCATTCCCTGCATGTGTGTGAGTGCTTCTGGTTTGTTGTGCTTGTTTCTGGACACTGGGATAAATACATTTTTTGAAGTCTTGATTGCTTCAGTTCCAGAAGTCCCTTCGACCTGTTCAGAAGTGTGTTGAAATCAACACAGATATTTTTTTCCCCACTGACTTCATCAAACTTTCATCTTAGAATATTATATTGAGATTTTTCAAACTGCGTCCAGAATTTGGATGTGTATTTTCCATTGAAATAAAAAGGGCTTGTGCAACTGAATCTCGGCAGTGACTTTTTGAAAGCCTCAGATCTGGGTTTTTAAATGGGAGCTTGAAAAGAATTGGCATCTGTTTAATATGAACAAGAAAATGCCCTTTTTGTGAATGAAAATGCAACTGGTGCTTTCATGTAGGTTTTTTTCTGGGCTAAGTATCCTGCATTATGTTTTGTTAGGTAGCATGCAAAAAAAAAGGCTTACCAAGCACTGCTTGCCTGAAGGCGAGATGTTGAAATTACACAGTAGTTTGCAGAGATGCAAAAGCTACTGCACATGTCAAGAGAGACGTATGAGACGTATGGTGTCTTACTGGATTCCAGCTTCTCTTTTAGAAATGTGCAAAAATCATTGCTTGCTCATTTCAGTAGCCCCAAAAATCTTCCAGGTATGTGTTCAGTGCAATGGATATAGCTCTGTCTTTTTGCCTCAGTTGTAGGCCAGGGTTTGAGAGTGGGAACTTACYTCTTCCTGTTATTTTAAATGAGGTTTTAATATTTAGAAAAATGTCATCATTAACTATTTGATTGGCAGCCACTGTATTATACAGAAGGCCATAAGACATTGCAGTGAAGAGAACAAAAGAAGAGTATGAAAAAAGGGGGAAGGAATGGGGGAAAGGACAGGGGATGGATCAGGAGTATCAGTATATAAAAATGATGGCAAAGGGTGAGACCACAGGTTGATCTAGCTCAGTACTAAATAAGCTTGGAGAAAAAATAGGAAATCAGGCAGGCACCATCTCCTTCCTGAGATGGTGCTTCTCTCATCCCTCCATTCTTCCCCATAGACCTTGATCTTACCCTCATTCTATCTATCTTCTTTAAGATTCATTCCCCAGAAAATGACCTTCTTATTCTTATAGTTGTATCTGATTTTAGGACTCTTCATACTGAAGGTGAAGCTTTTAGCCTCTTCAAATGTGGGGAAAAATGTGGGAAGTGACAGACTTGAGTGTTACTGAACATAATTTGTAGGCAGGTGATGATGCACCTAATTCAATTAAACATCAAGCAAGCATGCATTTTTTCACAGATGAATTTCCTCATCTTTTTGCATTATTCTCAAGGTATTAATGTTTATAATGAAGAAATGAAGTGCCAGTTTTGTCCTGTACATAAGCACCCGTATTTCTAGGGAGCATAAAGCACGATGCCTCCAGGGAAAATCATGTGAGGTGGAATAAAATCCTTAACATCTTGATTAGAGAAACATCTGTCTTTTTCTCAAGTGAAACCAAAACTTTGCCTGTAGTTAAGCAGCTTTTGACCCATTTAAAAAACCAACAAGCAAACAAACAAACCCCTTCACTGTTTGACCCATCTTTGACCTATTAGTCTAAATCTGTGTTTCTCTTAGTTTGAGAACTTTTWAAAATTTACAATCTCTGTTTTAGTGGCAAGCAGAATTGCTTGTTTAAGGAGTAACTAAAGATCAAAGTGCTTATGTACAACTTTGACACTATTTATTGATATTCCAGGATCACAGACTGGTTGAGGTTGAAAGGGACTTCCAGAGATCATCTAGTCCAACCTCCCTGCTCAAGCAGGGTCATGGAGAGCACATTGCCTAGGAYTGTGTCTACATGGCTTTTGGAGATGCTCAGGAGCGGAGATTCCACAAGCCCTCTGGGCAGCCAGTTCTAGTATTTGGTTGCCCACACAGTAAAGAAGCTTTTTCACAGGTAGAGCTTCCTGTGTTTCAGTTTGTGCCTCTTGCCTCTCATACTGTGACTGGGCACTGCTAACAACAGTCTGACTCCATCCTCTTTAAACCTTATTAKATTTAGACACATTGAGGAGATCCTTCTCTGTCTTCTGCTCTCCATGCTGACCAGTCCCAACTCGCTCTGCCAGTCCTCATAGGAGAGCTACTCTGGTCCCCTGGTCATCTTAGATGCACTTTGCTGGACTTGCTCTCTTAGCTCCATCTTTCTTGTACTGGGGAGCACTGGACCTTGTTCCAGATGTGTCCTCACCAGCCCTCACCAGGGCTGAATGGTGTGTGGAGGGATGACCTCCCTCAGCCTACAGGCAATGCTCTTCCTAATACAACCCACCCCGTAGCTTTTYTCTCCACAAGGACACATTGCTGGATCATCGTTTACTGTGGTCCACCAAGGCTCCCACATCCTTCTCTGAAGAGCTGCTTTCTGGCAGGTGAGCCCCCCCAAATAATCAAAAGTCCCTGATAATAACATAATAATAGTAAAAGTTCACAAAACTGTGTTTGGAAGAATACATCTGTTAGTCTGCAGTCACAGAAGTTAAGTCCACGAGAGGTTTGTAAGAGGTCATACACTGCATTCATATACACTAAGATGGTGACAGCTTTGTTAYTTCTGCAGATGTTTGTCTATCTTATTCTTTAAACCTCTGCATTGCATGTTCCACATCCTGACTGGTGGAAAACACAGTTAACTACCAAACTATATTATTCATAAAGAGCTCTGCCGTATTTTTTTTCATGTAGATGTTTAATCTACATTTTTTTTGGTTTAAGACCTTAATTTCTTTTCTACGGYGGTCTTGGAGTAATTTTTTTTAGTCTGTCCTATGTTACTGGTGAGATGACAAAGAAATATATCTGAGAGCTTCCATTCTTGTTGAACCCAGGGTTCTTAAAATTTTATCTTCATTCTTTTCAGAAAATGTCTAGTGTAACGTTCATTGATGCCAGGGAGAGAAAAGAAAATTAAAAAAAAAACTGCTCTTAAAATAGTGTTTTCACAAAATGAGTTACTTGAGACTTTTTTTTTTTTTTTTAATTTTATTCAGGGCAACTCTGCAGATTTGTCATGCTTGGGTTCTTCAGCCACATTGTTAAATCCCTAAGTGGTGTGAGGAACAATTAAAGAGAAACATCTCTTCCTCCAAAATGCACAGGTATGAAATGAAACAATCAAGCTTATTAAAGTTGTGCTTTGTTATTTATTTTAACAGAAAAATCCATGAATCTGGGCAAGAAAGGAAACTTCTACCAGTCTATTGGATGGTAGTTCCACCTGCATTAAGATCAACTGCAACAAACTGTGAGAAAGATCCTACCAGAGAGATATGGGATAGGGCCCTGGAGGCTGGACTACGAAGGTGTGTAAAGCATAGAGAGGCCTCCAGTTGTGAGGAAGAACCTGCAGGTTCATCTGTCACCCAAGCAGATTGTGGCAATGCTGAAGAAGAGAGAAGGCGAAAAGGTGAGGAAGCTGAAGCAAGAAGGGGAAAAAGGAAGGTAGATGGGAAGGAAGATGAAGGTGGAATGAGCGTGAAGGGAGAGCAGGATGGAGGTTGTGAAGCAAATTGTTCAGAATTTGAAGACAGTAGAGGCCTTGAGGAGGTCTGTACTGAGGAGGAGGATGAGAATGAATATTGTAATGAGAAGGAAACTCAAGAACGTCAATCAGATGGAGAGTTTACAATAAAGAAGGTAATTAAAAGTGGGGTGAATAAGAAATCTGCCTATGTAATAACATGTGATAAATGTAATGAGCAATTTGTTTCCCGGAAAAAGTATGTGGATCATTGCAGAGATGTCCATCAATGTTTGCCTGGGAAAGTTTATCGGTGTGACATCTGCAGCAAGTCATTTGCTAGTTACAACAGCTGGAAAGAGCACCGAGCCTGCGTCCACACTGAAGAAAGGCAGTTTGCCTGCACCATTTGCAATGCTACTTTTAAGAGAAAGAGAGATGTGCGAACACATTATATGCGGAAGCACGAAGGCAGAGTCAAACGCCCTCTCTGTTCTGTCTGTGGGAAGATCCTCAGTTCCCGAACAGCGCTAGTGTTTCACATGCGGACACATACAGGAGAAAAACCTTACGAATGTGGCATTTGCCATTCAAAATTTGCTCAGCCATCCCAGCTTAAGATCCATACCAGGTCAGCCTAAAGTACTGTTTCTCCCATTGCTACATCCTGCATGCATAATGTACTTCAGCACATTTTTTCTCTTATTCTAACTTCCCAATTGTGAGTCATTCTACTTGGGTGTCCTTTTAACAGGAACCCTGCAATATAATTTGTTCTGTCATATCCATAATTAATTCTTCTGTGTAAAGGCTTTGTCTGCCTCTGATCACTACATCCATTTTGGTAGAAATTTTGAAAAGGACTCTTCATCCAAACTTGAAAGCAAAAAACACCCATTTGAAATTGAGACTTCCAAATAAGACGATAGTCTTCATTGATGGAAAGCAGCATAGTCTGAAGAATTAGCCCAGGACATTGGGGACCAAGGGTTAGAGCCCTCCTCTTTCTTTATTACTCTGAGGATGTCATGGAGCGTGGGATTTCCTTTCCCCTGTTCTATTTAAAAGCTGGACATCTCATCCGGGCTCCTTCTTCCATCAGTGGAGCTAGATTGGATGTATTATTCTCTGACAGTATCTATGCTAAATGCAGCATATCCCAGGAGAATGTGAATTACACCATGAAATTTCCCATCTTTTCCTAAATAGGGAGTCTTACAGAGAGCTTATATTAGGATATTGACTGTTGGAAGTCTAAATTAGGTGAGAAAAATCCCATCATATGCAGACTCATGGGGTCTGTAAAATGGGAACAGTAGCTTTTCTCTAGATGTTTTAAAATGATTCAAACAAACAAACAAAMAAAAAAAAAAACTTGTGAGATATGTTGATTCTCTAGTCGTAAAAAATCTGAAGTATCAAGTTACTGTCACCTGAAAAACAAAGGTGTGAAAAGCAACCACAGTGTGAAACATGACCTGAAAATTTAGCACAACCCCAACAAAGCAGTGACAGATGGGTTCAGTAACAGGTCGTCTCCAAGTTGCAACATTTTGCCCAGCCAACTCAGAATCATGCATTATTTTACATATCATACAACCCGGGTTAGAATATGGAAAGTCAGAATGGCATTAAGATAAAATGTTAGGATCCCTGCCTCAGACTTTGCCTGTTTTGAGCTTGTTTAAAATCAGGTATCCAGCATGTGTGCAGTGTCTTCTGAAACACTGGTTGCCTTTCAGTAGTGTCTGTAGTCTTAAAAATGGGAACATTTTAGTTAAAAATTGTAGGCCCAAGGAGGAGGGTCTAAGGGATTTACAGAAGCTAAGATTAAGGCTTGGAGCCTCTCAAGAGCTCTGCTGCTGGCATCATGCCAGAGGCAATCTGGTTGAGCTTTCTGTCTTAACACAGCAGCAGTTTGTTATCTCTCCTACTTACTGCTCCAATGCTTATGCCATGAGTTACAACCTTTGAAGGAAAAGTTGGGGTTTTCAAGCCTTGAAAATGGGTCTAAAGCAGAGGCTTAAATGGAAACCAGGAAATGAGACTGAGTACTTTGAAAGCCTGTATTACAGCCAAGTTCAGTCACCTAGTTTAGGACTGTAACCAAAATTCACTGACATCTCTGCTGACTGTAAGAAACTCTGCTGGATTGTGGCAGTTGAGAACAAACCCTGTGATTTTGTTTGGTGACATCAGAAATATCCATCAAATGCATACCTGCCATGCTTCAGTGGTTCATTTTTCTTTCAGAGGCAAGCCAAAAAATGTTTGTGAATATCTCAAAATTAATTTTTATCCAGGATATTGAAGACAAGTGGAATTCGGGCCTCAGTTGACTGCCAGGATGGGGCAGTGTTTTTAGCCTTTTGGATGCAGGAAAAAAGCAGATGTTTAARCAAAGTGGCTTCAGGAGTTCCCTTTAAAGGACACATTCCTCAGTGTTCTGGCACAATTTAATGAAAATATTGTCTTTCTTTGAAAGACTCATCATTTGAAGACTAACATATTCAATTCTAAGTAATGCTACATGCTAAAACTTCCCCTGCTTTTTTAGTGAAGGGGAATTATTTAGTTGGGATATCGAGTTACCCACTGGGATCTGGGTCYGCAGGAATCTTTAGTATAACACTTACAGCAGTAAACACTCAGTTTCTTAGCTGAGCAAAACACTTATTTTCTTGCAGCTCCTCCATTTAATATATTTTAAGTATGCTGCCTGTAATGTGTAAGATACACTTTCAGTACTTTAGATGCAGTGTTTTAAGAACAGCAAATGAGAGCTATTTTATCAATAGTCATTTGTGTTCCACTTCATTTAGGTCCCATACAGGGGAAAAGCCATATATTTGTGAGGACTGTGGGGCTTGCTTTGCTGATAGAGGCAAACTCACCAGCCACAAAAGGACTCATACAGGTAAGCATTAAACACACCATTTTCTTCTATCTTATACTATTGAACACTTTCACAGAGAAAAAGAACAAGCTCAGTTCCTGTTACTACCTGAAAAGAGCTAATGGGCAATTGAAGATAACAATCTTTTTTTTTCAATAAGAGTGACTTGAAGTGAATGAGCTCTTAGGAATAGGATATTTAAAAGGCAAATTTGAAGTACAAAATCGAATAGAWATATAGTGTGGGGAGTTGAAGAGTCCTGTGCACTGAAATAATAATTAAATGGTGAATGAGGGAGGTCGCAAGGGATGCAGGGTGCACAAAGGGTTAACAACAGAATCAAGGGATAATCAAAGTCATATGAAATTCAAAAAATCTAAGCTTATAAASTATATAATTGTGGAGAAGAGGAATGGTTGAATGTGTTAAAAACAGGGAGATAAACATGCAGGAAAGACTCCTTTAAAACTTGGTCAGGAAAATGTTACTGGGAGAAACTGATGAAAAAAATATCTTTTCCTTTCTACTCAGGAGAACGTCTTTTCAGATGTGACGTGTGTGGAAAACACTTTGCTACTAATGAATACTTAAAATGCCACAAGCGATGCCACATGGGTGCTAAGCCATACAAATGTGAAGTCTGTGGGAAAACATTTGGTTTGAGAGCTTCCCTAGCCCAGCACAGTAATGTTCATGCAGGTAATTAAAAAATTCATGTTATGGAGAGTAAACTGCACTGAAAGTTCGGATATTAAACCAAGCTGCATTTACAGCTTGGGTGCTAACTTTTTATTCCAGAACCACTTTGTAAATTCCTGGAATTAGATGATGAGGAAAAGCAGGGTTTATACAGCCTCTGACTTACTAAATCAGGACCTGAGGCCACCTTGTATCACATAAAGCCTTGTTTATATATAGGTTATATATATAAATATAACCTATTAACCTAAATAGCCTATTAGGTTAACCTATATAGCCTAAATATATATTTATATAATATATTTTCATACATCAAAGAGGATTGTCTCTTGATACAGTGTAGAGAATACATGTTAACAGGAACAAATGTATAGTGAAGAAGATGACTTAGTGTGAATCCCAATAGAACACCCTGATTCTTCAAACAATTTTATGTTTCTTCCCTTCAAAGTGTGGCTAAAATAGTTTGGGACTTGTAAACCCCTTGTGTTTCTCTCCTTTGCTGCAGTCAGTGCAGAAAAACATAATGTCAGAGCAGGAGTCAAATGACACTTGCCCAGAAGACTGAGGCCAGTTTTGTGCTCTTGAAAGATGCCAGAGAAAGATGAAACAGCCTTTGCAATTGATGCTATTTCCCCTGAAAGAGGAGGGAGCTCTGTTCACGCTTTCCTTCACAACGAAGAAATAATATAAAGTTGGATCACAAATCTTTAGAAACCAAGGCCCCATTGATCTTCCTATGTATAGCACTTTATCCCAATGCTGCTCTTTTCCAACTTCTTCTGAAGAGTTCCGTATGCTGTTTTTGTTTGTTGAAGTCAGGAGCCAAAAGAGCCTGTCTGAAAAGCCTGAGATTCCTGTTCTGTTTTCAGAGACCCGTCCATACTTCTGTGAACTGTGTGGGAAAACATTCACACAGCAAGGCGCTCTGCGGCGGCACCAGCGTATTCACACCGGGGAAAGGCCGTACAAATGCAGGGCTTGTGAGAGAACCTTCACAGATATGTCCACCTTGCGGAGACACGTCTCGGTACGCAGCCTCTGACGTCTTTTGGGCAATCAAACTGTGTAGATGCATTTAAATATGGGGCATGCTACTCTAGCTGAAAGAAGTTTCTTTGCTTACTGAGGGCTTAAGTTGGTGCTTAGGTTCGATCTTTATGAAAAGGAAATTATAGGAGAATGAATATTGGGGTTGGGAGATTATCCTAGATATGTATGGCTTGTAAAAATACATTTCTAAAGTGTGCAGAGAGACTGTCCTACAGTCAAACCAATCACTTCCAAAGTAGTTGCATCATTGTCTTCGAAGGAAAATCTAATCTTATGAGAACATATGAKGAAGGACATTAGCTATGTAAAATGCTGACTACACGTTTTGCATTTCTTCAGTCATTTAAACCTCTTATTGGAGATAACATGATGGTTTACAGTGTCTTTGTATCATACATGAATATGATTTTACATATTTTCAGTTACACCACAAAATGGACTGCTAAGATTAATTGCATTCAGAGATATTTAGATTCTTGAAGTGATTGCTAAGAGAGAACTTAGACTTAAAAACTTGTAATTAGAAAAAAATATATGAGGATACTATAAATCTAGCTTCTTTTATAAGTGCTTCCTGGCAACAGAGTCAGACTATCAGGGCAGAGTCAGTAAAATAAATCTGGTTTTGTTCAGCTTTTGTACCTGTGTTTAGCACATTCAAGCGCAGTATCAGAGAGCTAAAATTAACACCATTAGTTTTTTAGCATGCTAAAATCCTCAATTGTGAAAAAGACTCTTCAAAATCATCCCTAATTTTTTTTTCCCCTTTTTCCTAGATTCATGATAGGAATGCTCACTGGAGAAGTTTCTTAATAGATCTTACAACCAAAAAAGACCATAATTGGTCCAAAATAGAAACATTATCAGAAGCCTGCATGGGTGAAGACTCAGCACCTGAAATTTGGTCAGTTGACCAAGGTAAACTTTACAAACCAGAAAGCATTATTCTTGAAAAGGTAGAACACATGCCCTCTAGTGTCAATAATGCACAAGACACTGATCATTCTCTTCTGTACTTATAACATCAGATTTGCACCAAAGTACTGTACAGAGTCCATGTTTGTATCGTGTTTGCATTCCTATTACAATAGACTAAACTATTTCAAATTTTTGCTTATTGTAACTGCCTCATTAAGCTAATGATATAATGTATTTATGTCTGGTGTGAAATTATGTACATTGTAGTTAAAGAAAGGGCTCATAATTGTAGTTAAAGAAAGGATTCATAATTCTTCTTAAAAGAATTTATGCCAGTTAAGATTTTAGAATATGTATATAATTTTATTTTTACAAAATCTTGAATACATCATATGATAAAATGCCTGTTTCTGAAAGCATGTTTTGTTTTTGCATGTGTGCAATAGATAGACATGTATTGTTCCATTGCTGCAAATTAACTTTTTTTTTTTTAATAAAGCCATGTTTTCATAACATAAAATGACCGTCCACTCATTCCCCCTGTTTATATGCTTGTTATTTGGCTGTGTTTTCCCTGATAAATGTGAAACTTATTAATGCTGCTGTGGAATGTTATATGGTGAACTAGAAGGTAAATGCTTAAATGGTAATATAGTTGTGGTTGATGTTCCTTCTGTTCACTTAAGTTGATATGGTGATCTTTCGCTGTAGATTTTAAACATAATTTCTGTGTATATTCATCATTATTTCTTAAACGTAATGGACATACAGTACATCTACATTTATAATAAATAATTAGCAAATCAGTGAGTCTTATAAACTCAAGACACAGAATTTACGAGTTTGATGACGTCTTTAATATCTGATGTATTTTTAGCGATCCCAAACTTGCGCATTCGCAATTCCCCTGATTCCCGGTGAGGATCTGGGCAGGCCGAGGGCGCCTGTTTCAGTGTGGCCCAAACTTGCACCAAACGCCACGCGTTTTTCAAGGCCCCCCGGCCGGGAACCGCTCGGGACCGGGTCCCCAGCGGGAGCAACGGCCACTGCCGGGGGAACGGCAGCGCCCCGCGCCGCGTTGCCCGGCAACGCGCCGCTGCCGCGCGCCACTTCCGCCGCGCCGCTCTACGCCGGCGCGCTCGCCTCCCAACGGCCGCGGGCGGGGCGGGGCTGCGGCGGCGGCGCTTCCGGCCGCTGCCCGTGTGGTGAGGAGCGGCGCGGCCCGACCCGACCCGACCCGACCCGGCGCGGTCCGGCCCCCCGCGGGGCTGCGGTGAGTGCGGGGGTCCTCGCGGCGGGGCCCGGGCCTGGGCGCGGGGAGGAGCCCGGCGGGGCCGCGCTCCCTGCAGCGCGCGGGGCTCCGCGCGGGCGCCGGCCGCCGTCCCACAGCCGGTGCCTGCGGGAGCCGGCCCCAGGAGGAGGCCTCGTGTGTGGCAGCGGGCGCGGCGCGGCGCTGCCGTGGCTCGTAAACSTGGTTCTTGGTGGTGTATTGGTGTCTGCTCAGCGGGTTGTGCTCTGAGGTGGGAGCGCCGCGTCACGGCCGATGAGCGCTGACAGCGCGCAAGGATGGCTGCTACGTGAACGCTGATTCTGCAGGCTCCTCCGCGCGTGCAGGCCCAGTTTGCAGGTTTTCAGGCCGTGTCTTTTTTATTTTCCTTAGGGTGAGTAAATACAGTTTGGTGGTGGGATCCTGCCTGTCCAGGGCCAGGCTCAGTAGTGCACTTGCCACTGTGATAATTAGGGTTAAAAGGCCTTTGCAGTGCAATAAATATCTTACTGGGTGGGCTGAATTACTGTTTCTTCTTTGAACAGATTCCAAAACGAGTCTACTGTGCAAGTGATGTGTTTCTACAATGGTTTCTGCTGCTTGAAATACCACTGTGGGAAGAGTAGGAGGCTTCTGCTTTCCAGTTAATAAAAATGTACCAGCATCGTGCATCTGTTAACACTTGTCTGTTGTCACCCTCCGAGACTAATAGCCTGCTAAGCACGATTAGGAAGTTTGTGGTTTGTGGTTCTTGTTTCCTACCAGGGATCCCTGTTGTCTGTATGTGACCTGAGCTTTTGTCTTTGCTGAAGTAAAAGAGTAGATGGGTATTATGAGCTAACGTGACAAACAGTTTAAGGTGATGGTAATGGGAAAAAAAAAAAAAAAAAAAACAGATGAAAGAGTTCTGATATTTTAAATGCTTTTATGAAAGAATCAATCGGTTTAATTCATGCTAAAAGATGTGTGCCAATGTGACATTTGACTGGGAGGAAAAACATCTGAGTAAATACAGAGAAAGGGAAATGAAGTTCAGATGTGTTTTTCTTTYATTACATCTTAAGAAGTGTCAGCTTTTCAGTTAGGAGTCAAGTCATGTCATTCCTGGTCATTTGAAATTCCAGTCAGAACTGGGAAGTGAGTTTCATTTGCAAAAACAGATAATATTCCGAGATGCTTGTTGTGCTCTGAGCTGGCATGGACAAGAGGTGAATGGACTTTTCATCTCCTCCCTAAAACTTTTATTTTACGTATGGTAAGTGTAACGCCATAAGCGTTTATATATATATATATATATATGTAAAATGTATATATGCACACATGTGTGATTGTATATGTATTATATATATATGTTAACACACCTACTTGAGTCTAGCGTAAAGCTTATGGAGAGAATAAATGAAAGGTTAGGAAATAGGGTAGTTCTTGCTGAGGATAATCTTYTCCTGCAGAATCTAAGGTAGTAGTTTGGGTGCCTGCAGAGGGTTGTGTTTACTGTTCCGTCTCAGTATTGTTCATTGTGCAACATTGGGAAAACCTACCTTTCTTACATTGTGGCTCATCTGCCGTCCTTCTTTAAAGCTCTTTAGGTCAGGGACCCCCTGTAGCTATTTGGCTAGTGTAGAACGAAGTTCATCCAGCACACGTTTTGTTTGATTACTAGTAATTGCCATGAAGTAGGGTATTTTGCAGCTCTCCATTTTACAGCATAAATAATAGGACTTGTATCAAGATTATTTTTAAYAGAAAATTGTATTAGGATGTGAGATTGTTTTTTTCCTCTGGTACTCAACATTGCTATAAATTCAAGTTTTAGTCCATAATCATTTTGACAGAGCAAAAATAATCCATCTGTTGTTTCTGATGCCGTGAATATTTTCGTATCTTTCTCGTGCTTAGAACTGTTCCCTTAATGTTATTTTAATATAAATGGTGTTCCATTTATATGCTACTTTTTTTAATCTTCTAAACAAGATTTTTAATGCACCTTGTGTAACAGACTTCAAGTCTTCTGTAGGAGAGATTTAATAAAGAAAAGAGACTTTTGGAAATGGGAAGGAAATTTGTCGGATTCAAAATTAGTGTAATTCCTGTGAACACAGTACAAATGATTATTTTCAAAAAAAAAAAAAAGGGGGGGGCTGCTTGGACTTTCCCCAAAATATTGTTTATATTTTGAGAACAGAACAGAAATAGCGTTTATTGTGAGATCAAACGCAGAAAAGAAATTGGAAAAAAAAAAAAAAAGAGGGGGAAAAAAAACCCTTTAGCTGTGAAAGAGATTTGTTTTGACAAGTTTGGAGAAACTAAAACATCACTTGTAAATACAACATAACCTGAACACTAGTGAAAATGATGAAGCCCTTGTAGCATAGAAATGGACATTCAAAAACTTAGATACTATTCATTCATTAAGAGTGATGAATTAAAAGATTCCTCCAAAGTGTCTTTTGTTTAGTTTTCTTAAGATTTCTTAGGTTTGCAATCTGAGAATAGAATTAGGAAGTCTCCTATCTTTCTGCAGGTGAAACATTTAGAATTTTATCCAAGTCTTATTTAAAAGGCTTATCTCAAAAGCCTATTTAAAAAAGCATTTATTTAGGCTTATCGGTTTACCTTTATCTTCCCTTTCTCTTATCTTATTAGAGAATAATTTCTTCATTCCGTATGCCTTAGTGAGAACATTTCTTTTATCTTCCTATTTGCCTCATTTCTATGACACTATCTAATACTCTCCCTCTAGTGCCTTAGCTAAAACTACAGTTGAGATTTAAAATCAAATTAACTTCTAAGAAACTTACTCATATGACTGACAGCACATTGTTAAATAATACTGCACTGAGTGACACTTCTGAAAATCTTTCTGTGTTTCTAGATGGCCCTTTTTTTTCAGTGCTTCTTTGAGAGTGTGATCAGTTAAGCTCAAACATCTTAAGGGCCTAACTGTCTAGGGAAACAATTTTGAATGTTTTTGGATGGAATGAAAYGGAGTGACTTCTGGATGTGACTTTTGGCTGCTAAAAATCTTTGCATTTTGTTAGCTTCTGTRGCAAATTACTAATGTGTGATGTTGCTGACAGGTTTCTTTTGCAGAAAGAAGAAAGATGGAAAGTAATGCAGTTTTACTGGAATCCAAGTCCTCTCCTATCAACCTTCTGAACGAAATGCATCAGCTGCGTCTCCTCGGCCATCTCTGTGATGTGACAGTTAGTGTGGAGTACCAAGGCGTCAGGGCAGAATTTGTTGCTCACAAAGCTGTATTGGCAGCAACGAGCAAATTTTTTAAGGAGATGTTTCTGAATGAGAAGAGCATGGATGGCCCAAGAACCAATGTGTTCTTGAACGAGGTCCAGGTTGCTGATTTTGCTTCATTCCTTGAGTTTGTCTATACTGCTAAGGTAGAAGTGGAGGAAGACAGAGTGCAGCGTATGCTGGAAATAGCTGAAAAGCTGAAGTGCTTGGACCTCTCAGAAACCTGCTTCCAGTTAAAGAAGCAGATGCTTGAATCGGTGCTGCTGGAGTTGCAAAACTTCTCTGAATCACAGAACTCTGAGGAAGAGAGTGCTTCCCAGCCAAGCATTTTGCTCGAGACAAAAGCAACTGCTGTGGCAGAAGGTGACCGAGCAGACTGTCCTCTGGATCTTCCAGACTCCCCAGTAGGCAGGCCTACTGATAGAGTGTCTCTGGAGATACCAGCTGCCAAATCAAAAGAGAAAATGGACAAGAAGAAGGAAATGMTGAAGCCTCCCTATGCCAAAATCAGGAGAGCAAGTGGGAGGCTGGCTGGCAGGAAAGTATTTGTGGAAATCCCTAAGAAGAAATATACCAGGCGACTGAGAGAGCAGCAGAAGAATGCAGAGGTTACTGTGGAAGAAAACAGATACTCACAAGAGCAGAGCACATGTGATGCAGAGAGGGAGGAAGAGCAAGTGGAGAACAACATTAAACCAGAAAGTGAAGAATGCGATGGCAACTTTGAATTGGAGGAAAACCTGCAAAAGTCTGAGGAGGATAAAAAAAAACGAGGCAGCAACTTCAAGTGCAGCACCTGTGAGAAGGAGTTCCTATACGAGAAAAGTTTTCTCAAGCATATAAAACACAGCCATGGCATTGCAGCCGAAATCATTTACCGGTGCGAAACCTGCAGCCAAACCTTTGCCAACCGGTGCAACTTAAAAAGCCATCAGCGCCATGTCCACAGCAGCGAGCGCCACTTCCCTTGTGAGCTCTGCGGTAAGAAGTTCAAGAGGAAGAAGGACGTCAAGAGGCACATTCTCCAGGTTCATGAGGGTGGTGGGGAGCGTCATCAGTGCCAACAGTGTGGAAAGGGGTTGAGCTCCAAAACTGCCTTGAGGCTTCATGAAAGGACGCACACAGGCGACAAGCCTTATGGGTGCACAGAGTGTGAGGCTAAATTTTCTCAGCCTTCTGCACTTAAAACACACATGAGGTATGAACAGATTTAACTGGACTTGTTAGATTCTGGGGGGAGAAGCAGAATCCCCTGGAACACGTCTTGAGCCTTCCAGTGAAGTGGGGATGTAAAACATGACTGACCAGAAATGTTTCAGTATTACCTTTATCGTGGCTTTTCTTTCTTTCTTTTTCTCCTTTTAGGATAAGAGAGTTGATGTGTTTCTCTCTTAAGTCAAAGTGAAGGTGCACGGGCCACAGTCCTACTGATACAGTAAAATGGCAAAGCTAACCTCTCATGGGAACAGACCTATTAAGAATCAGTGGGACTGTTCACATGAGAAGGGCTGCCGTGCTGAGCGATTTGTAGGAACGGGCCTGCAGTCATTTCGGCTCATCTGATATCTCTAAATTTAATAGAAAAATGTATTGAAGTAAGTATGAAAATATTATGAAAAGAATTGGTGGTGTTGAGTCTGAGAACACCAGATGTGGCATGCTAAGCATAGAAAACAGCTGGAATTTGGCTCAAAACAGGCCTGTCTAGTGAAGGCGAAGGAAGCACAGATGGTAGCCACGGCAGAACTGATGAATTCAATTGTAGCACTTGAGAGCCTCCTGTGAGGCTTGAAGTTGGAAGTGCAAAGACGTGATCTTGGAAGTTCGTGGGAGAGATGTTTTTATGAAGGCAAAGATTCATTCAGGGCTTGACCCACCAGGTGTTGAGCAGCACTGGCTACCAAAGCAGCGATTTGAAAACGAAGTTCGGACTGTAGACATACAGTAAGTGTAGAGAGAGGTATAGAGGCAAAATCTCAGGCTATTATTTCTCAGATCCAAAGAGAGAATGCAGCAGCGTCAGCATATTCCTAGAAGGCATTTCCTGTAAGGTACGGAGAGTTCATTAAGCATTGCTTTACCTCACTAGYCCTTTTGAAGTCGATGGATTTACTCCCAGTGGCAAAAAGCATGCCTAGAAGCAAACCTCAGCTGGAGAGTTCATGTATTATTGCTGATGCAGCTGTATAAAATCTTTTTCATCAAGTGTTCTTTTCTAAGCTTAAGTAACTGCTTTGTGGTTCCTACAGATAATTTACTGGCATAAGTGAGGGTACAGTTTCTCTTGGGTACCACTGGGAATATCTCCTGTTTCCTAAGTGCGAGATATTCAATGTTGTTAACTTGCATATCATGACGGCTTTTGGTGAGAATTTCTCATCTTTCATACGTATTTTTATGTCTAAGCTCCTCTTTTTGACATATTACCATGAAGCTGGCCTGTAGGTTGTCTGTGTCCGTGACACTGTGTGAAAGATTCCTGAAGTTTGCGTAGGTTGAAAACTTTTGATAAGAGGAAACAAACACTGGTACAGACAACAGTTTAGGAAACTGTTCTTTTTGTACACRCAGCCTTCCCTAGCAGGTATAGCCTCAAGCTTGAGGTGAAAGTAAGAAAAATATCAGTAAAATAAGAAAAATTTTCTGACACTGAATAGTTTTTTACTTGATGACCCTGCAGAAGTGATGCAGTAGTAGTCTAGCCAGGCAACACATCAGTCATATTCTGAATGTGGAATATTTTATAGATAATATCAGCTATATAAAGGTAGTTGCTTCATTTCAGATCCTAAGATGGTTAAAATTTTTCTTTCGATCCCTCTGTACACATGTAAGTTTTCTAACCTTTATTTTTTTGTCTTTGAAAAAATCTGCATATAAGCCTCGATTATCCAGCACATTAAAATAAACTCAGCATTGCATAAACCATGATGCAGAAGTGGACCTAGTTGAAATTATTTTTGAAAGAAAACAAAATCTGGAGATGMATAGTCACTTTTTAGAGAACAGCCACAAAGTAACCTGCGTTGTGCTGCAGAAGAGACAAATTCCTTGGTATTTTATTGTAACTTTCTTATTTCAGAATCCATACTGGTGAAAAACCTTTTGTCTGTGATGAATGTGGTGCCAGGTTTACTCAGAATCACATGCTTATATATCACAAAAGATGTCACACAGGTAAGACTTTCCTTTACCATGTACTGTGCATAGGAGGAAGCCTGCTGTGAAACCAGATTTTTTTTTTTCAGAAGCCAAATGCTTTTGAGAGTTTTTAGTAGTAAAAGTAGTAAAATGATGTTTAGGATTTAGAAAATCTTTTTTTTTTTTAAATAAAATTGCAAGAATTACTTAGTATTTCCTTAAAAACATTAATTAATTTTCAGAGAAATAACTGCAGTATCATTCATAGTACCCATATCCTACTAGACTGTGAGGTAGATGTATTTTTATAGAAAATCCTGTTTAGCATTACTCTGTGCAGTGAAAAAATATCTTCAATCATTACATTTATAGTCTCTTTAATTTACAGCTGTTTGAGTACTTTCAAAAATAAGATTGCTGGTAGAAATTCTGGCTGAAATTCGGACAGAAGAGTAATTTCTCTGTAAGCCAGAAGTACTTAACAGATTTTTGGCTCATCCTGATTGCTAATATTTATTTTAAAAGCACATCTCCCTCTTCAGGAGGAGTGAAGTCAAAATTGGTGTTTTGAGTTGACCATTCATAGCAGTCATGTGTGGTACTTGTGCATTTCTAATTGAACTGCTGTAGAAGCATCCACGTTATGCCTGTGACATGTAACTAAATGCAGCTAGCAGGAAACTTACAGTAAGTTACAATAAAGTACTTTAAATTAAAGAACACTTCTCCAGAGCCTTTTAACTAAAATTGGCTTTTTTCAGGTGGAGGCCTTTCATCAAAGGAGTGCAGTATTGTATTCAGGATGAGAGGGAGACAGAATAGTACAAGTATACGGAGAAGACTCAAAGATGTCACTGAGCTTTTGCTCAAAATATGTAGATTTTGCTGTCCTTTTAGATAGTTATAGGTACTCTTGTAGGATGAGTATTTTGTACGAGTTTATTGTGCGAAAATTGTGTGTGTTATGCAGAGGTCCTCCTCACTGTGTTCCGTTCAGATCCTTTTTTGAAGTTGGCCTGTGGTTTCTTTGTATCCAAAGCTTTCAGCTTTTGTGTCTTATGTTTAATTGCATTCTCAAATGCTACCTTGACTTCTCCACTTTGCCCTTGCTGCAGGGGAAAGGCCTTTTATGTGTGAAACGTGTGGGAAGAGCTTTGCCTCCAAAGAGTACCTGAAACACCATAACAGAATACATACTGGGTCCAAACCATTCAAATGTGAAGTTTGCTTCAGAACATTTGCACAGAGAAATTCACTTTACCAGCATATTAAAGTTCACACAGGTAGGGGCTTTTTCTTTATTTATTTAAGCAAGACATCAGGATTTACAGACATACATCTCTGTTTTGTAACACAGACAAGGAATTTTTCAACTAGGATTTTCTATTTCTTTAGCCCCTATTTTGTGTGAAGGTTTCTATTCTTGATGCAGTATATTATTTCCTGTATTTTTATTGGTGCTCCCTGTATTTCTTGTTGACTTCACAGCAGTTCTTTGGAATATTTCCAAGGTCTGTGCAGATGTTACTAGTTATGTTAGAAGAAATTGGAGGATTATTAGTAACTAAAACTCTATGTTTGTTTTAGCTCTGAGCAAAGTGATACAGAGAGTTGATCTCTCTCTTTGTTTTTTTTTTTTATCTGCTTGTCCACCTTTCATGTTTGTCTTCTCTCCCACCTAGATTTAGTTTTCAGTCTCTGTTTCATTCCTACTTGCTGCTCTGTTTTTTTGAACCGAAAACAGTGATTATAGTGCAATAACACTGACTTCCAAGTAGTGCCACCTGGAGCATGCAAGCTTTGTGTCAGTGTTGGAAGGAGGAGAGAACAGTCACTTCCACTATGTGAAACCTTGGCATTTATATCCATTTTACCATCCTCTTACCCTTTTCCTTTTAGAGTAGTAGAACTCTGGTTTCTTTATGGTGCTAGCTCTAAATTTCAGTCCTCCTGAAGCCTTAGTTTTGCTTCCTCTTTTAGTTTATGTCTGCTCTTTCAAAGTCAACATTATTCAGCACTACAGCAATTTCTACTTTGCCAAGACAGCAGTTCACTTGCTGACGTAAAATATATACAAAAAAATACAAAGGCTTCAGTATTTGCAAAGGTTTATGCAGGCTGTGGATCCAGCCCTTAAGCTGTAAATAGCTGTTTATTCTAAATGTGTCAAAACATACCTGACCGAGAGTTCTGAGAGCATCTTGTTGCTTTCTGAAGACACTGTGCTTGCCTTATTTAATGAAATGTAGGCGTTGCTTGAGGCTCCCTTGTTACACTTTCCCTGTTATCTGTGTGATTGCTTTAATGCTGAGCTCTGCTTGCAGGCGAACGGCCGTATTGCTGTGATCAGTGTGGCAAGCAGTTCACGCAGCTCAACGCGCTGCAGCGTCACCATCGGATACACACYGGGGAGAAGCCCTTCATGTGCAACGCCTGTGGGCGAACCTTCACTGACAAGTCCACCCTGCGACGACACACTTCAGTAAGAACCAGTAGCTCTAGAGCCTTCTTCCTTGTCAAGGAAGTTGACAGGCCTGGAAGAGGGCTTCCTCTCCAGTTCCTGTTGGTTTTAGCACAGATTCCTTGCCCTATGTTGGCATAAAAATATTGCAAGGGTGTCTGTTCTGCATGTACAGTAAAGACGTTCTTAATCCATTATGGCATAGGGCACCCCCTGGAGTATTCAGTCACAGGTTTGTTCCTGTTAAAATGGGGAAGATTTCCGCTTTCTGGGCCAGAAAGGGGTCAACTAGGTCATCTTGGTTCTTTAGGAAAAGAGAGGAAGGAAACCCACCAGGGATACTGGTTAGTAGCTTAATGCATATACCAAAGCAGTTTGGGGATTCTTATGTGGGAGGGAAAGGAGAGCTTTTCTTCACATACCTGAGTTCAAGTTTTTGCCTGCCTGGCACTCCTAGTACATTCCAACTTTGTTTTGTTTTCAGATACATGATAAAAACACCCCATGGAAGTCCTTTCTTGTCATTGTGGAAGGAGCATCTAAGAATGATGAAGGTCATAAAACAGAACTTCCCGATGAAGAATATGATGTATCACCTAAAATACCAGAGAAGCTGCTGTCTTTCTCTGAAAATGGCCACTATCAAAACTTGACTGCTGTCCCAGGGAGTGTGACTGCACTGCATGATAGTGGTTCTGCCACAGGGACAGACTGTAAGTCAGATGGGACTYCGGGACCCCAAGAAGCCCTTATAGCTACCACTTTAAGTGAGCTGACAGTGCTGCATACACAAACAGACTCTATTCAGCCACAGCTTCATGCTTTGGTGAATATGGAATAATTTGATATTTACAAATCCAATTTAAGCTGCGCCCTTTGTATAGTCCTTTGACTTTGCCAGTAACCTACTGAGGGAACTAGGAGAAGCTATAAAAGGRAAACAAGGCTAGATGTAAATGATACCCACAGTATTTTCCTGAATTCCCTCCCAAAATTCAGTGTGTAAAGTGCCATCTCCTGAAGGTAGGGTAGAATAACACCAAATAYAAATTGGTTTTATCGCCTGAAATAAGTTTAGATCCCTATAACATAATGATGGTGGAGGACACAAAAATCCCAGTAAGTTTATTTCCTAGGGAAAGGAGGAGACTGGAAGTTGGCATAGTTGAGATCATCTGGCCTGCACTAGCTGGTCTGCAGGAAAAGGAAACACCTACATTAAGGCAAGTTATAAAGAGGGTATAAGTTTGATTTGCAGTTGATTTGACTGAACATACGTACAGTCAAGAGAGATGATGTTGAGCTCTTGGCCTGGTAGTTTAATCAGACCACTTGCAATTTCCCTAGTAGCAATTTGTACATAAGAAAAAAAATCTGCTAAGTTACATTTCAGGAAGTGTTGGTTTATCCCTGCTTTTGCCAAAGATCCAAGCAGTGAGACAGCTCCCTCTTTGGAAATAGGAGTGGGAGCGAGCTTTTGAGAGACTTAAAATGCCRTGATGATTTAGTAGCAAAATTGAGGCAAGTGAAAGCGAAGTGCTGTGTCTGTACAGCTGATGGTATTGTGCCATTTCAGTAAACCTTGGTGCAATTTGACACTTAATCAGACAGTCAGATTAAGGTTTGACACTTTAATCATAAAACTTGGGCATTAGAGGCCAAAACCTGTCTTGCAAAAGTGAATTTCAGCTTTCCTTATAAAGCTAGAGTAACAAAAGTAGAAAGACAGCTTTTCTTGTTAAAACATATATAAAGAGCTTTCTATTGGTCCAAGTACATCAGCAGCACTGTGTTCTTCTCCATCACTTAAAATCACTGTTCAGAACTGCAGGCTTGTTTTTAGATCAGTAATACTCTGGTGGGGAAAAGCTAATTCCTGTTTCACTGTTGAGTTGCCTCAGATTGCTCTGCTAGTATAAGAGTCTCCAGGGGTGGTTTATTGCTAGTAGGAGATCATAGTGCTCACGAGTAAAAAAGTAAAAATATGTGAATAATTGAGAAGTGTGCTTCTCAATTAGGACTAGGCGCCTAGACCTAATTAGGACTAGGCGCCTAGTTCCCAAATTTTGAATACTTTGTCAGTAAAGCTGTGGTGGAGCAGAGTGGCAGTTTTAGGCTAGTGTCTTTTTAACTGTCTCAAACAAGGCAGGTGTCAAGAGCACAGGTTATGAATAAACATAGTTCAAAGGGTTTTCCTGATTAGTATCCTCAGCTTCACACAGCCCTCACCATCATCCACTGGCTTTGGATTCCCCAAACATCAGTCCTTAGGAGAGTCCTGCTTCTATTAAGGCATTTCTCATTGACACAAGGTTATCCTTTTACATATACCTGCCCTTCTTGAGGGAGAATTAAACCTTTGCTCTCCCCAGTCATGTCCAGTGGCTGGGAAAGCTATTGTACAGACTAAAACTCTGAGGCACTTTCTGCCCATGCTAAGCACTTTGTGCATCTCCTGAAGGCCAGCTGTTTGTCTTGTGTGAGTTCAACTCAAGTGTCAGCAAAGTTGTGGTTGACCTAAGGTTCACCTAGCTGGAGTACTCAAGGGGGTGTTGTGTTTTATTTTTCTGATGGAAAAAAAAAATCAGGAGAGCTGTCTCTCAAATAGTTTTTACTGAGAGGAACATTTGACCGGGCAAACTCTTGCTTTTGGAAGCAGCTGTTAAGAGCAGCTTGCTGGAATGGTTAACTTTTCAGACTCGGGGCTGGTTTCCTAATGCCTCCTTGTTAAAATCTGGAGTTTTTCTGATTGACTTTTCTGTTTTGCTTTTTGGTCTCTCCTTATTTGAATATGAAAGTGGTATTTCCACAGCACATTCTCATCTGAAGCTTTGAGAAGAGCTTACTGAAAGATTGCTTGTAAAGGTAAGCACAATCAAGCCTTGTTATGGCCCATTCTAAGGCTTAAGGGTTGGCAAAGCAATAAAGATACTCAAACTGTGGCACAGAGCTATTTTTTAATCATAAAGGGATATCTGATGTTACCATAAAATTATAACTTAATATACAAAAAGGGATTTTTTTAAGAGAACATTTCCAAGAGGTTATATTAGAAATATTTATTCAAGCACGATGTTACTGTTGAAGCTCAGTATTCCCAACGACCAGTGTAAAGAGTTTGTAGATATATTTAAGTCTGAGCATTAGTACCTATAGACAGGGAAGCTTTTGTACTCCGTGAATGTATAGAAGCAAGTTACTTGTATGAATTATTCTTATTAAAATATTGAAATCTTAAGAATGGCCTTGAAATGTCTTCATGTTGTATCATTCTTGTATCCTGTGCTTTCTCTGTGCTTGCTCTGCATGCATCATTCTAAGTGTGGGAATCGACTCTTACCATGAAACRTAACTCTCATATGGGTCCTTCAAGTTAGAATACTTAGGATAGAGTACATAGAAAATAAGTGACAAATTAGAGGAAGAGAAAAAAAATATTTGAGAGCATATGCCAGCAGGATTGCTTTTTGTTTTTGAGGGGGATGTTTTTGGTAAACAATTGCTAAATAAATTACCACTCTAATAGAGCTAGAAAAGTTACGGACAGGAAGCCAAATGGAGTTCTGCTTCAGGTATGTGTTTAGATGCAAAACAAATGGAAGGTGAGTGTGAAAGCCCTTGTACTGGCTTCTTGGGGGCACGAGCAGACCCCATGATCTCTGGAGGTTCCTGGCTCCAAGAAAAACAAGGGGGAAAAGGCGCATGGGGGCTGGTGACGCTTGTGGCAGTTACTGCCTGGAGGCCTCTCTGATTAGGGTGGTGCAAAGGAGCAGAAAAATAAGAAGGGAAAACTTCAGGCTGCACTGGGCCTGAGGCCTCCCCAGAGCCTCCCGGCTGGCCTACAATGACACTGCCATGTCCTGTGTGGCCATGGCGCATGTGGCAGGGGAGCCTTGCCAGCCCTTCCTGCACAGCCACAGCCATCACATCAGCAGTGCTTGGCCTTTGAATAGCGGCTCAAGCCGAAAAGCAGCAGCTTTAACAGGTTGTCTGCCTGCTGTGTTGCCCTTCTAAGCAAAGRGGAAGCTTTGGAAGCTGCAGGCATAATTCCTTGATTGTCCGTACTGTTGTAGTGCTTATGGGTGCTTTCATGTTTCTCATTGAAAGCTGAGGGCTTGAGGTCTTTCACTTGAGGTTTCTTGCTTAGTTGGTTGTTAAGGATCTCGTGCTCGCTGACTTTTGGCTACCAGAGCTGAATCCTGTCCCTGAAGGAAAAAGCAGTGGGGGAGGCTGATGCCTACTCRGACACCTGTCCCATCCAGGGCAGCAGCTGCCCCTTCCCGGATGGATGGATGGATGGACGGRCAGACCAATGCTGCCTCAAGGAAGATCTCCAGGTGCCACAGGGCACAGGGAGCCTCCTGGTACTGAGCTCCGTGGCGCCTTGATTTCTTTTCAGCGCTTTGCAACATCCAAAGGTCAAACCAGCTAAACACCTTCAACAGCCAACTAGTGTTCACTGATTCCTGGTGTTCACAGGTGTCTTTTGGCACCTACTCATGCCTGCTCTATTTGGGCGTTGAGGTCCTGTGTAACAGGGATATAAATCCAGCAGTTTGTACTGGAGAGGTTGAGGTAGCCACAACGTCCAYTTTGGTGCAACAGCATCAAGTGCTGCAGTGCCATAGGGTTCGGAAGAGCCAGTTTTGACATAGCTTGTAATTGAGGATGGAGCAGCTGTATAGTGGGATCAGTCGGATTAGCTAATTTTTCCTCATGGCAGGCTAGCTTGCTTAACCCTGACTGCACTTGTGCAGTAGCACCAAATGCCACAACTCCCTCCGCTCCCCAAGCTATGGGGGCAGCTGCTCCTGGTTCTGCCAACCTCCTACACCTCCTGTCACACATTTCTCTCTTCACCCAGCGGAGTGCCACAGGAGCCTCTTCCCTGTGAGACAAGACGGCGGGAGGTCCAACGTGCACTGGAGGTCGGGCAACCCAGTCAATCGTCAGGYGCCCTGCCAGCTACGAGCAGACGGTGCACGTGTGGTGGGAACTGTTAAGCCTCCACACAGGACTTCACGGGACAATTTGCAGCTACAAATAGAGCCGCCTTTGGGACTCTCGCCCTCTCCCCTTCCAACCTCAACCGCTCAGGGACCGGGCAGCGCCTTCCACCCCGGCTGCCCCCTCCAGAGGCGCCGCGCGACCCCAGAGCGAGACTACAGCTCCCGGCATGCCCCGCGAACCACTAAATGGCCGCCCGGAAGCCCTGTGCCAGAAAACTACCGTGCCCGGCCTGCTGCGCAAGGCAACATGGCGGCCCGGGGGCCCCGCACCGGGAGACTACAGCTCCTGGCGTGCCCGGCAGCAGGCGACGTTTCGCAGCGCGGCATTAACAAGAGGCATTCTTTTTATTCCGGCGCTAAGTGCACGGGGGTTAGTCCCTCGTAATGCACACGCCATTAAGYTGTATTAACCAAAGCTTATATTCATCTGTTACCTACAGATATGTATTGAATTTCCCGCAATGATCACACATATTCCTTCTGTTTCCTAGAACTAACTACCACACACCCCACCTTCACACGCCCTTTGTCCCYTGGGTGGCCCAGGGGTCTTTCCAGAGCCCTGATGCTTGGCCTTTGGGGTTCTTCCAATGAACTCTATACTATTCACCTCCATGTGTGGTCTRATTTTGGCTCAGAGAGCCCTGTTTTGGCCCCACTGCCCAGTTCCAGCAGGTTCCTTGAAGATACTCTGGTCCTTACCTTCTTCAACTGGTGTTTGCCGTTTTGTCCATACTCTCATGATGTGCTAGCAACAGAATCAAAAATTATGTCCTTGGGTGCATTCTTGCCTGAAGCTTCTCCTAACAGTAGCTGGGTGGCAATGGTCAGTTTTGCTAGGTTTTTTTTTCTTGSAAGATGTCCCAAATGCATCTTTTTGTAAGCTGCTGTGATTCAGGACATACAGRTTTTATATTATTTTCACTCAGCTTTCCCTGGAGAGCTTAGAGGTGCTGCTGTATATATGCATTGAGGGGAAGGAGCTGCAGCTGCTGGGGAGGCAAGTGGCTGGGGCTGCCCTGGGAGTCCCATGGACTCCATGCAACAGCAGCGTGTGCATCCCCAGCAGGTGAGAGCAGGTTCCTTTTAAGAGGCATTGATACCATGGAAACAAGTTTTGGGATGCTGGAAAAAAATCCAACAGCTTTCTGAATACTTGAAGCATAGTGCAGGCTGCCAATACCCAGCGTTATGGGAGCTGCCCACTTCAGCAAAGCTGTAAAGGTGAGTCTCTGAGCAACTGTTCCACCTGCAACTCTTCAGTGAAGAGCCCAAGGCACCTTTCATTTGGAGAAGCAAGCAGGGCTAGGTCTTTTGCAGTACCAAAAGAGTAACGGACACAGTATCCCTGAATATAGAGCAATACTGCTCTAGCAGAGCAGTCTTACCTGGGCCAGCAGAAATGAAAAAATCAAGGTGCTTAAAAGCGAAGAGCTTGTAAGAGAAGAGACWCATTAGCGCTGGGAAGGGTGAAACCCTTTCAATCCCTTCAGCTGTTCAGGTAGAATCTGAGGTTAGGGTGGGCCTAATGCTGAGTGATTGGCCAGGCAGGGGGTGCTGCCTGAGTTTGTTAGGGAGAAAAGAGAGGCAGCTGGGTAGGTCTCTCAGTAGTTGTGTCTCCTGGCTGAGGAGCAGCAGAAGTGCTGGTGTTCAGGAGCTTCCCTTGAGGCTGTTGCAGGTCCCTGTCCAGGAGGCTGTTGCAGTGTGATGGGGGAAGGAGAGGGCAGATTTGCTAAGAGATGAATCCCCTTGCGTTCCAGCTGATCCTCAAAAGTTAGAGGGACTGAGGGTGGCTGGATTCATCTCTTAATAGGGATAACAAATACTGTGCCAACTATATGCCCGACTCTGGCAGTATCGGATTCACCCACAGTCTGTYGCCTGTAGGTCCAAYCGCCTTCCTAGGAGCGAGTCGAGTTCCCTAATAGTGTGATCAACTATTAGCTCAACTCTGGCAGTGCCGGATTCACCCACAGTCTGCTGACCGTTGGTCCGATCACCTTCAAGACAAGTGGTTGGATTCACGAATAGTGCAATTAAATTTTGGCACCTGAGCCCAGAGGAGGAGAAGGGCTCTTTGGTGCACCATGGCCGAGGAGAAAGAGAAGCCACTTGTTGCTACTGGCCAGCAGCTGAGAAGGAGGCCCCTTAGTCATATCTTCATGAAAAAGAAACAGCTACTGGCTCTGTAGTCCTAATGGAAGAGGAGATGTTTGACCTGTGATTGGAGAGGTGCACARGTTCTTTTAAGAACTGGGTCTTTGATGTACAATGTAGAAGGAGCGGTAGGTAGTAAAGAGCCCATTCATGGTGGTGCCATGGAGGAGGAGGAATTTGGGATGCCAGAGGGGGAAGAGGAAGCGGAATGGAGCAGCTTGGTATGTGGGCCTGGGAGAGAAGGAGAGGCACCATGGCAGGGGAGGAAAGAAGCCATTTCTCTCTATTGCCCAGAGACTGAGGAGGAGGCAGCGGTGGCCTTAGTCCAGCTTTGCAGAAGAAGATGCAGCTACTGAATGCACAGTCCTGTTAGAGGAGCCATGGGAGCCATTCCTTTGAGCTGCAGTTGGAGACAAGGAGGAGAACTTGTAGGAAGCGCCTGTCTGGTCCTGTGGTGCGCAGCGCAGGAGGAGGTGGCGGGCAATCCAATAAAGGTGTTGTCRCTGAGGAGGAATCAAAGGAGGGAGGTTTGGCCTGTCAGCCCAGAGCAGAGAAAGAAGACCTAAATTTCTGTGATTGCAGGGGAATATTTCCAAGAAAGCCTGGGTGAAATATTCTCATTAGCAATGTGCATTTTTTTTCTTGAAAACAAGTAGAGGGGATATTTTAGAAAATAGTGCTCAGAAATTAAGCACAATGGAGAAAGTAAGTGTCCTGAAACTTTTCCCCCATCTCTTTCTAGTSGTTTTCTCCCGTTGTTCTATAGGAGTTCTCACATATAGTTTCCCAGGATTTTTCGTGTTTTCCTCTCTAAGCAATTCCTTCAAATTGCTTTCTAAGAAGTCTTCTTGCTTTCTAGGAAACTTTCACCATTGCTTTCTCTGAAGCATTTTCTGTTTAGGAATTTCCTTTTTGAGTTTTTTTTTTTGTTTGTTTGGTTTTTTTTGTTTGTTTGTTTTGCTTTTTTTTCTATTAGAGAATCCCCACCCCCTAATTCCAATCGCTAGTTTCTGGGAATTAGTCCTGACTTTTACAAAATCCTTAGCCTTTCCTGGGTTTCTCCTCTGCTTGGCTTGGATTCTGCAGTTGAGAAGCTTCCCCTGAATTTCTTTGCTTCTTTTGAGGGACTCCTCTCTGGCTGCCTGTGCATTTCATAGAGAATTGCTGACGTCCCTGTGCTCTCTGGGAATGTTGGGATATGTAGCCTTGCTAGGCTGGCACTGGGGCTTTCCCAGAAGGCTGACTGAGCTTTCTCTCTRCTTCCTCCCATGGGGAGGAATGTTTTGGTGGTAGAAGTGTCTTAAATGAGTCTCCAGACTGTAAAGTACTTCCAGGTATTCCACGTGGAGGCAGCAAAGGGTTGTGGAGGCGAGGCCAGACRTCTGTTCCTGTTCAGAGCATCCCTACTCCGTATTTACACCCTGCTCGGAGATGGGAGAGCCTTGGTGAGATGTGGGCTTTGGGTTTCGCTCTGTCTGTTAGTCTGTTCTGTGTGGAAATTCCATGGTGAACAGGAAGGGCCTGGGAATGGAGGAGGGTGTGTTGAAGCCAGGGAAGGCTTTTCTGCCTGCACGTGAAATACGCAGTTTTCTGCATATTTCACAGGTTGCCAGGAAGGTCTTGGTTAGGGTGGCGATGTGTGTAGGGGTTCCATTCCTTATATCCAAAGTTTCTCCTCTGCATATATATTCTGCATCCGTAGAGTAAAGCTGTAGCCAGGTGAGGTGCAGTGGATACTTTGGATGTTTGCACATGCTCCACATGTAGTTAATATGTTATTTAAAAAAACTTGAGATAATTTTAAGTGATGTCTTTTTTTGATCTGTACAAGAAATATAAAGTATATATTCTGTATACACGCAGAAAARTGTCAGTGAGATGTGGCAGATTTTTTCGTGTGTCTGTATGGCAAACATACTGTTTCTAAATACCGTTTTATAGACATAGAAGGCTGTGTCAATCAAGTTTTTTATTATTATATTATTTGTGCATGGAGTATATATGTTTTTGGAATATTTTATCTATATGCTTATCTATATGTTCCAGACAAAGAAGCATGCCTTTATCTCCAATGAACATGCCAAAAACACAGATAAACATGCAGAAAAGCTTGCCCAGAAAGGACCAGGAGAGGAAAGGCTAAGTATACAAGTTCTCTCTATAAAATACACATATGACACATATACCATCTGTAGGCGGTATGCGCATAATGTGTATCCTATATACAGGTGGAAGAACCTTTGTTAGGTGAGGCAGTCTTTTCCTGTGCTGTGCTGATTGCTGTGACTTCCTTCCATGAGGTGACAGAGCACTCAGAGGGAAGGCAGCAAGAATTTTTGGTAACTTTCTCCCCAATTTTGGCTTGAAATTGTATTGTTTGGTGAGAGGGAGAATTATAGCTTGGCCTAGGATGAATACCTAGGTATGTATAATTCTATATCGTTTGGTTCTATTCCACCAAGAAGTGTCTAGGGAGGACGGCTACAGAGAATATTGCCTATTGACAGAGTGCCATGATATTACTAGCTAATCTGCAATACCTAGCACAGGTTTCAAAGGGTAAATATGTGTGTGTAGTGTCAGGAGAAATGAGATATAAAATTTCAAGAGAACTTGCAAGGTTAACCGTCTTGGTGATTCTTTGATCAATTATATTTCTTTAACAGGGAAATAAGTGGATTTAGCACCTTTCCATCTTTAAAAATGCACATTTAAAGAATGATTTCAGTATTTATTTTGCCTAAGACAGCAAAGTTTGGAGACCYTCTCCAACATTTACTCCTTAAGAGGAGCTAGTGTCGAGAGGATTTGAGCATGGAGTTGAATACRCTTTAGCTGTTAAATTTAGTTGTTTACTTTGTTTCACTTTTTYTTTCTCTCAGGAGTGGGATAATTCATATTAGTTGTTTGGGTAGAAAAGTTATAGCTAAGAGGAAAATACGAAAAATAACTCAGAATGCTGCTATTGAGTTCCATGTTTACAATTTTATTAACTGGGCTTTCAGCTCAGTTGATATTCACAAGTAGACAAATTACAAAAAAAATTACTCCAAGAGTAGGTATACCACATTTTTAAATGGGAAGTATTTGTCATCACAATAGAAAAGTCTCGATTTTAACATACAGAAATCCATTAAATTTAATGTGTAGCTTAAATTAGAATATGTTACTGCTACTGTCACCTGTTTTATGATTATCCATCAAGAAACATTCATCCTAGAATACACAAAATCAGAATAGTAAAAGTAGCATTTAGAAGGAAGCAATGCAGAAAACATCTTTCTTGGCTTAGATTTAAGCAGTTGATAAGCTTAGCCAACTCAACTAGTGACAGAGCTGCTGAAACCTGATATCGGTCTCCATTGCTGGAAGAAAAGCATCATCTTACGATCTCTCTATTATTTTGGTCTTGCTTGTACACAAACAGATCTGATAAGGYGTTTAGGTTTGGTACAAAAGGGTGAATTTTCTCCTTCTGGCTGTTATCTTACATGGATACCACTGGAAAAAATATGGGACAAGTCCCATGATGAAGTGTTTGGGGACACGAGGTGTCAGAAGCTGGCGCCACAATAAAATCAAAGATGATAAGTTTCTCTTAAGAACAGAAGAAGCAGGATTATAGGCATAATTTCTAGGACTGACAATCAGTTGTTGCATCTTTATGCTTTAATACATTAATACGCTTTAATGCATTCACAGACTCTTTTTTTCTCCTTAAAATTTAAATAATTCTTAAGTCAATTATCTACATCCCCATTTCTCAGATGGGCAAACTGAGGCACAGCATCAGTCAGATATATGGGATTATACAGTAGTCTGATAGAAGAGATCTGGTGGAAATCCAGACTAGGCTGCTTATCTAGGGCTCYAGCCTTAGGTAGGAAATTTCCATAGGGCAGGGAGAAGTTGCTGAGGCAACATTTGCTTGTTTCCTTTTCCCCACACCCCTCTAAAATATGTGAGATTAGAACTGTATAAATCTTATTTTAGTTTTATGCAGTCTACCTCTTCTGTGACCGGCATTGCACTTGTTCTGAGGTCTAAATCTGTGCTAGATTTATTTCCATTATATGTTGATCTCCACTTGAGAAACATGATCTTCTTGAAATACTTCATTGTGTTATTTTTTACAGTTATAAAACACATTGTGTTTATCATACTGTTACTCATAGCAATGCATTCAACTATGTAAAAAGCAGTCAGATAATGCTTCTCTTTCACAAAAATTGTTGGAAAAAAGTCACGGACAATTGTGAAGCCATAGAAAGGTGCCCAACAGAGAACATAAGCAATTAGAATGCACATAAGTACCATAACTGTTTTCCTTCTGCATCGAAGCCTTTTTCTGATCTGTTCTGTCTGAAATCCTGGTACAGTTTTAAACCAAAGCTCGCGAGAGATCCTGGCATAACACAAGGTCATTGTAATCACAGGTGCAACAAACTCAATGCCAAAGATGAAGAGAAAGTAGGATTTATAATACATCTGCTGATCAACTGGCCAAATTTGGCCACAGAAAATTTTCTCTTGTTTCTTTACTATAAATAATACAGTTTCAGTAGCAAAGTATGCAGATGGGATAGCTACAAGTATGGAGACTGTCCAGACCAGGGCGATTAAGAAGGTTGCTGTTTGATAATTCATGCGTGGTTTTAGTGGGTGGACAATTGCCAGGTACCTACAGAAGAGAGAAATACATTCAAAATTAAGTCTGAAAACAGTATGAATTGGAGTACACTTCAGAATACAAGTGATCAGAATTAGGATTAAGCAGGAGGAAAATGTGATTTTTTTTATTTTTATTTTTTTTTTAAGAGGAGCCTGACAAGTTGGTTTGAATGAGAGTTTAAAAAAAAAGAGTCCGAAGAAACAGCCCTCAGGTGAGTTCATAAAYCTAGAAAGAAGATCCAGAGCAAGTTGAAGCAGAGTGAATGGCTGAAGCATCTCTTAAGATGCCGTGTTCTCAGCAATTTGAGAATCTCAGTTTATTTTATGGTGCCTGAGGATAGTTCTAAGAACTGTCTTAAATTCCAGACAGTTAGAAAAAGAAAACCAAAATTTAAAAGTGTAAACTTGCTTCACTTTTTATTTTTTATTTTTTTTTAACACAGACTGCATGTTTGCAAGTTAGGGATAGACTGAAAGAGGAGAAAGAATATTTATAATACTGACACATATATCGATAGTAGCTAGGACATAGGCAGAAGGTGTGGTACCCAGGACATGCTGTGACAGAGCATCTAGAAATTCTTAGGAGTACAGCACATTCAGGTGAGCATTTAAAATATGCATTAATATCCACATAGTTAGGTGCAGGTAGAAAACAATGTGGAGGAGGAGGAGGAGAATATATTTTCCTCTAGGCAGAGAAGCATTTGAATATGTTGTTTTTACCTAGAGGGTGAATGGACATAAAAGTGTTTCCTTTATCTTCTTTATTATTCCGTGAGCTGGAAAGTACTGAAGCAGGGGTTAATAAATGCTTAGAGTGGAGCATATTTACACATCAGTCAACAAAGGGCTACATATTCATTTTTGCTCATGCAAGTTTGTTGTAACCTAATGTAGGTCTTGCTAATTTATCATATAYACACTAGCTCTTTACACTTGCAATTAGTGACCGCAATTTATGAACTGCAGTGATTCGGAGGAAAAAGTATAGAGAAATTGATATATATTGCATATATGATCCAGCAATTGTTCCTGATTCATTCAAAAAGCGACCAAAATGGCCAAGAGACAATCAGTCTGGGGTGGTTTGCCTGTTTGCTTATGAAGCTGTAGTCTGTCCCAGATAGATCAGGGCATTTCTGCCAGGAGAACAGTTTTGATCAGAAACACCCCAGAGTTTTCAGTACTATTGCTTGACATTAAGGATTGTTTCAAACAGTGAAAATCTTCATGCATTCGGAGACTTTTCTGCCTGTATATATTTCATATGTACAGAACATATACAGAATATACTCACTCTAAAATAAAATGGAAAGTCAGTGGAGCTTTTGATAAGCCAGGTCTTGCGATCACAAAAACTGCTCTTCGCCCTTAGAAGTGCAGGTGAGGTGTCAAAGGACAGTAGCATTATTCAGCTCCACTGTGGAACTYGTAAATTAAAGTTTTTAGATTATCTCCTGTGAAAACAAGGTTGTGGGGTTGCGTATGTGTGTGCATTTATAAGTATGCCTGTCAGGGTGGCAGAACATTAGATTATCTGGGTAAGTCCCTACAGTAGAGTCAAAAGGGAGCTTCTGATGTGGATTTCCTGACTATCCTTGCTTGCTATGCTTTGGCTGTAATTGGGGAGTGTTTTTGGAACATATTGTGTGTGATATTAACTGAATTCAGATGAAGCTACCTGGAAAGATGTGCTCCAAGAGAGTATCTGAAACATACAGTTGCCCATAGGGAGATAATACTAGAAAAATCCTGATTTCCTAGCAAATATGTAGTTGAAGAGTTGTCTTCACAACACTTTTTTTGAAGTTGGTAAGTTGAAGTTGACTCCTCAGATGCAGTTCAAAGGTTGTTGGTGTGTGGAGATGAATTAAGGATTTGTTTTCCAGGAGCTGATGGTCTTTTTCCCTTTACCAGGTAAAACATCGTTGAACTTCCTCAGAATTTTCTACAAATCTCTGTTGTCATCAGTAAAAACAGAAGCAAATCTGCACAACTGTTACCTCTAGAACCATTACTAGTGTTAAGCAATCTAAAATTTCTTTTGGATCAGTTTCCAAAAGCTAAGCAACAACAGATTATAGCCTAAAAAGGCATAGAAGGGAAACAATAACAACAACAACAACAACAACAACAANAAATAAAAATGCTAAAAAAAAAACTGTAAAAATAGTTTTTACAAGCAGAGGATTTAGAGGTATATGATGGTCATTTAAAAAAAAAAAAGACTTATCATGATGGTCTTTCTGTAAATAATTTACTGTGTGAGTCTCTGGCTTCCTGTGATTTGTGTCAAACATGGCAACAAGAAGCTGATCCTCAACTTCTAGGTTCCTCAGAGTACACAGTACACAAGACTAAGACCAGGACTTGCATGAAAACAGAATTAAATGATGTTAAAAATTCTGGAGAGGCAGACAAATATCTCAGGGTTGCAAGGCAATGCAAGTAGTGCAGCAGCTGGGTATCAGTATGTTCTGCTCACTCTCTTAGGTGAGCTGTAAGGAAACCTCTGTTAAACTAGGGTTGTGTATCATCTTTATCATTTTCACGAAGATTCAACCATGACTCTTTTGTCATCAATAGGATGTCTACAAATGACACAAATGCTCAGCATCCACTTCTGAGCTGGAGCGTGCAGCTACGAACTCAGTACTACTTAAGTTATTTTAATGATGGTTGAATTTTTGGGGAGAATGCTGGACAGAATAAGAAGTTTTATTTTGCAAGCTATTTTGAAATCTCATCTTTAATTGTGTTTCGTTCAAAAAAAAAAAAAAGTGGAAAAAAAATACCTTAGAGGGTGAAAGAAATATCTGGGAAGGCAGGAACCCTGTTAGGAAACTCATCATCAATATTGTTTTCATCGGCCAACTGTTTCTCTCTCTGAAGAATATTTATTTCATTGTTTATACAGAAAGTGAGACCCAAGAAAATAAAATTCAATAAAACTCAAACCCCGGTAGTAAGGGTTGTTTAAAGACATTTGGAATAGGAGTGTGCGACACTATTAATAGCCACATCCCTGAAGTAGTGATGATTCTTGGCTTATTTTTCTTTCTCTTCTTTCCCGTATTTCATAAATCCCATTCTACAGTTGAGTCAGAACTTTGACAGGAGCGGGGGGGAAGAACAGCTTTTAATAAATCAACATTTCTTTTAGCTGAAAAGTTTAATCAATAAATTTTTACTGAGTCTCTCCAGAATAATTTTGTGACCTTGTGTGATTTAATTCTGATGAAGCAAGACACCCCGATCAGCAGAATACCTACTGTGATACCAGCAGATCCTGTAGAGCAGCCGAGAAACCTGGATGGCCATTCTCAAGAGCTCTGGCCACCTCCAGTCATAGYCCCCTGCTTACCTGTCTACGGCGATAGCCAAGAGAGCATTGGTGGAAACATAGAGGGAGACAGTCCGTAGGTAGTTTACTGAGGCACAGAGGACGTGGCCGTGCTCCCAGGAGAGCTGTCGCACYACGTAGTAGTCCATCTCGAAAGGACAGCACACGATGGCCACAATGAAGTCGGAGATTGCCAGGTTGGCAATCAGAAGGTTGGTGAGGTTCCTTAGCTTCTTGTAGCGGGCGAGAGCAGCGATGAAGATAAGGTTGCCAATGCCACAGACCAGCATGATGCAAATGAGAGCCACCCCAATCACAATCTTGGCCGCAAAGAAGGTGCGTGTTTTGGTCACGTCGTCTTCATTGTCCAGTGGCAGATCATAATCACTGTAATTGAAATTGAAAGGGATGGTGAAGTTTCTGAAGGAGGTGAAATCTCCCTTGTGGAGATCGTAGATTGCAGCAAAGTTGAGGCTGACAGTAGTATTTTGCTTATGTTCGTCTTGCCCCATCGTGATGTCTTTCTCCTTTTGAYGCAGGTATCTTGGCTGGCCTTTGCTTTTGTGTTGGTATTACCCAGGATGGCAGAGCAGGGTCGTGGCAGACAGAAAAATTCATCAAAAGATTCTGTTCTGAGCAGTGAGTCACCTTGTCTTTATTCAGATGAGACAGGAGAGTGTCAGCCTCATTTACACTCTTCTATGGGAACAAAGAGAGGGAAAAAAACTTGAGAGGAAAATATAGCAAAAATACTGTGCTCGAGGGAATGCAATTGCTACATATTCCTTCACCTGTCCCCAACAATTTTGCCACATACCTAAGTGTAAACAGTGGGAAGAAGTACACTGTAAGAGAATGCTTTGGTTATCATGCAATTCCTGGAGTTCTACTTGTGTAATGCACAAGTAGTTATACCTTGTAATGCACAAGTAGTTATACCTGGCAGCTTTATTTTCCTGAGCCAAAGTTTTGTGCAGAGTGAAATGATAATGTGAAAGGAAGGTAAAATACAGGTTAAACCTCTGCCATATGCGTTGTCATCGTCGTGCAAAGTACAGAAGCTAGAAGAAAAGGACATCTCATTTTGCTGAGGTAAATCTGAAGTGCCTTTTGGACAAAGGCTTTTGTGCTTTATGCTGGATGCCTTGGGCAGAGTGATGTCACTGGCAAAAGGAAGAAAAAGTTTAAAAAATAAAAAAGAATAAAAGAGAGCTGAATCCCTGGCTTCTAAATGTTTTTCTTAAGAAAAAGTTGCCAATTCCTCAAAATAGCAAAGCCAGCACTTTCCTTTTTGGCAATCCTTGCTTGCCAAATTTTGGGGACAAAATTTTCTGCCGGTATAATCTGTAATGCTTCTTTCAAACCTGTGGAGCCTTGACATTTTGCTTGGACAGAATTTTGCCGCACAAAACTGTCATGCTTTTCTGTGATGGCAAATCTAYTGTCACAGCGAGGGTGATTCCACAAACAGCTTCTTGAGGTAGAAGATGAAATATTCTCTAGGCAAGGCAAAGTGCTTTGATTTTTTAGAAGACAGAGGGAGGAGMAAGCTTCCCTCTTTGTCCTGCCAGTTGTACCAAACATGTTAAATACAAATGTGTTTTCTTCACACAGAAAAGCAAAAATTAAATCTATTCCTCTATTCTGTATCATGACACTGACAGCATTGTCTTCTTTTATCCCTCTGCCCCACACTGGGAATTCTCACACCCTCAGTACTTAGAGCTACAGACTCGCAGYGTCTAGGCCAGCCCCAACCCATCTCCGAAGGGAATCTGGGGGAATTATTGCTTCATAGCGTTAAAACAGGTATTCATAATGTCAAATGCCATTAATAATGTCCAGCATAGCTACAAAGGACAATCGTCATCCCYGCTTCCTTCTCTGGGAGTGCCCTAGGAAACCAACACTTAATGAATTTCYAGGAGAAACTCTCCTGTACAAGTTTTGTTTCCGTGCTGCTTTTCCAAACACACAGTTATAGGATGAGAGAATAACAGAAAGACAAGCCTGAAACTAAGGAACAGTTCAAACAATTCACTGCCTTTTAAGCCATTTACATAGCTGCTTGGAAATGGGAATGGTCATGTAAGAACGGAACCAAACGAATATTCAGGTGCAAAAGGTGTATGTTGGAAGCACCCTCTTCCCAAAGCAAGGAACAGCATCTGCTCAGGATTCTCAGCAAAACAGCGGATCTTTAAAATAAAAAAAGGCAACACACCCACCTGAAAAGAGCCATAACCCCATCAGCTAACTGTACCTGCAGTTGCTCCCGTTTTCTTTTAGGTCTCCGGCACTCTGGAGTTACCTTCCGGGCTTCTTCCCTGCAAACGTGCRACTGTCATTGGAGCACAAAAACGAATCACCAAAAAAGCACCAGCCAACGGACTTAGCTTAGATCTTTTCTCTCCCAAGTAATTTTGCCCTGCAGGTCAGAGGGGATGACGGCTCTGCTGTCTGTGTGCGTGCATCTAAAGCTTCTTCGCGGTGGGAGGCACCTTGAAGCTTGTCCATGCATTTCTAATTTTAAAGAGGCAGTGCAATACAGAGGCAATGCAACACAGCCCCCTCTTTTTTCCCCCTGCAAAGCCCGGGTCTGTGCTTGCTCTTTGAGATTTGTGTCTACCGAGCGGTAATTATTTATACCTGCCTCGAAATAAAAGCGTCACAGTGGAGAGGAGGGGGAGGAAGGAGGAACTATCCTCCAAGGGACCTATGGGAATCTCCTCCCTGCTGTGGTCCTTTGGACCGGGTCTGTGGCAGGCAGTACAGACCTTAGCTTGGAGCACTGGGGACAAAGAACAGCTCCTGAGCAGGGAGGGGGGAACTGAAGCACTGATAAGATGCAACCAAATGGACCATGAGGAAATTATATATAATCCAATTGGGGACTGGCCACTGAAAGTGTCAACCTCTGAGAAAATATAGGGAGAGGCAAAGTGTGCAAATTAAAGTGAGCATCAGAACCAAACCTAAAAAAGCCCCAAATTAGGCTGCATAAACTTTAAATGTCCCATAAAAAAAGCTAGTAAAGTAAAATAAATTCTTGCAAGCTTTACATTAGAAAGGTGTGTGATCTCTTTAATCAGAGTTCATTTAATTGTGTCACATTAGGTTATTTATTTAGTTAATCAAGTTAATTCCTTTAGGCCAAAGCCTTAGTTTCTGCAAAACAATATACCTCCATTGAATTGAAGCAAGGACTCATTGAAGCCCCTATAATTACAGCTTCTCAGGTTCTGCACTTGCTCCTGTGTACGTAGCGTTCATACAGTAAAGGAAAACCGAGGAAGCTCTAGGAGAGGATTTCCTAGCTGCAGACATTGCCGTGGTGCAGAAGCTCTTGTCTCTGGTGTGTTCTGGTGCAGGGAGAGGGGCTGCTTTGGGTAGCCGAGCTGCAGTGCTGCCCATGGAGCTCTCTGCAGCTCTGTCTTTGTCCAGATGCTCTGCAGCTTATAGATCACCTCACCTGCTGGAAGAAGGGCACCCTCTCTCAGGACTCACAGTGCTGGTCAGAGTTCCTTCCCCACAATAATTAACAGCTTTATGAATTATGATATTAATTTATTACGTGATATTACATGATATTACATGACTATGTTCAGGAGGATGCATGATTCTGGTACTGGATTTCTGTGTAAGACTGATCCTTCATAGCTTTGATTCACAGTTTCCAGCAACACTTTCAAAGTTTTCACAGCACTTAGTGGTGCTTTTCCTGACACCAGTATTACTCTCTTAATAGCTCCAGGATGAGAAGAAAAGATGAATTTGAAAACTTTCAAATGAACAATTTGCATTTTTTTTCCTTCGTTAATATGTGTAGGGTTTGAACTAACAAAATATTTGGAGGATAAATGATGCAAAAAAACATTGGAAGATTGAAATGTAAAATACTTCTTTAGGGACTTTCAAATAATGAATTTCTAAAATTCATTATCCTAATGCCGTAGGAACAGAGATAAGAATTATGACCTTTCATTTCAAAAGAGTAAACTCATTAGCTAATGTCAAATTTTTGTTAATTGCTTAATAAATTGGACTCTGAGCTAGGTAATTAATCCTAGGGTACCACATAGACTTTGTATAAAGTATAGCTGGATTTGGCCTTTCATCTTAGAAGTTTTACAGAGGGAATTAATACAGATCAGATGGTGAAATGTGACAGGAATTTGATAAAATAATAGTGCCAGAAATACCAAYGATTTTCTAGAAGAACAATTAGAAAGTAGTAGCCTGTGTGGGTTGCAAGTATTAGCATCTCTGTTTTGTATTCAGATACAYAATGTCCAAAGAGCTTGTATCATAAATCCTTCATTTAGCAARTATTTAGGCTAAATGCATAAATGCCATCCACTATGGTGAAATATAAATGGATTTAAAAAAAATAAAAAAGCATTTGAGATCATCGTTAAATCCTGACAAACCTTCTAATGAGAATCAGCATTTTAACCAGATATTTGGCTCAAGTGCTTTTCTAAATCTAGGAATGTTACTAGTATTTACGTTTAGGAGGACTTTAGGTTTACTTACATAGAGTGTGAGCTATAATTTTATAATATGTGAAAACCAGGAAAGCAACTTTTGGTGGAATAGGCAATATTTGCACAAAGATGTAATCCCACTGTTAAAAGATTAGGATGATTCACCTTTTTTAACGGTGACTTGTCCCTGGAGCAGTCTGCAGGAGTATGGGAAGGTGTTTGACTGGATTAATGGGCTATGTAATAATGTTACTTTCTTCTTACCRCTTTCTTATCAAGTGCATCCTGTCCCAAAGGGTAACAATGTAGTTTTTCATCCCCTGAATAAGCAAAAGCATCAGAAGGAGCAGTAGAGCTCGCTCTCTAATGGGCAAGTAGAGAGTTAACAACTGAAAACTCCAAATTGCCCAAGCTCTGGCAACTTGGCAGAAAAGATGGAGGAACTTTAGGTATTCTGCCCACCAAAAAAAAAAAAGGGAAGTGGGAAGTCTCATGGAGGCAGGACCATCTTGCTAAAATTCRCAAAAACCCAGCTCACTAAAGAACTTATACATTTGCAAAATGCTAAATACACTTGAAAAACTTGATAATGAACCAAAACCTCACCTGAAGATACTGGAAGGATCACCTTATGGGAATGACCGTAGCACGGCCACATACTTCTTGCCTATGTATATGAAAGGCAGAATCCAGCACTGATGAGTTAAGCCCAAATTCAGAGCAATGCCTAAGCAAATCCTCCCTCTGGACCATGAGTATCTCTCCCCTTAACCTGGGACGCTGCGCTGAGGTAACTCCATGTCAGAGTGGCAGTCCCCTGTGTGTCCAGGGTGAAGAAACACTATAGCATTTGACTGGGACAATCACTGTACTGTGTTTAATTGTGCTRATTACTAGTTGCTAATTGATAAGCTGATCCCCTATGACAGTTGAGCCAATGGTGGATGTTGTTATCACCAAGATCTTGCTCAGGTGAATAAAATCAACTAACTAAAGCCCAGTGGTTGTTGCCCCTCTGTATTCTTTTACTGTCTGCTTTAACGAGATAGCAMAACACTGTCAACCACCATAGCAACATCCCACAAGGTGGTCATCATCTCTATTTGGAAGAGCAAATGTGGTGCTGTTATCCAAACGTTCCTTTTCTTTTAGAGCTGCACAGGTTTCTATGGACAGTGGTATTCAGGGAGGTCTCACAGCCAAATGACAGGAGCTTTAGCAGAGCTCTACTGCAGAACAACGTGCTAGTGCCTTGGGGCAGTCAGTGACTTTCTTCACAGTGAAAGTTTCATTCTTTGTACTTGTCTTTCATTTCACTTTCTACTCTCTACCAGTATGTATTTCCTGCTTTCTTCATCTCCATTTCACATTTTATGATTACAGAACAATGTTTATTTTGCCCAGCTCAGCATGGCAATCTTCTGTGAGAAGCACAGTCCTTTCCCAAAACTATGGTCTATGAAATGTATAGAAATAGATACATGAAGTTTGTATTCCTAGCTATCACTTATCATCCATTCCTAGAGATGTTGTCTTAGTTAAAGCAAAAGTTAGAGAATCTGGGGCAGGACAGGTGACAAAGATCAGCTCAGAGACTGTGCAAAAGTTTTGGTGCTGCCATAGTATGGCATGAATGACCACAAAAAAAGGCATTTCAGTCTTTAAACATTAAAGATTGCACTCAATTATTAAACATCACAGTTTCTTCTTTTCTTTTGAATGTGTTAGGGTCTGTTTTGTGTTGTTTTTTCTTTTCTTTTCTTTTCTTTTTTTTTTTTTAACCCTGACCTCCCTTACAGAAAATGCCCATTATCACAGACCAGTCTCTTGGGCCCTGCTGGAGAAAGTCAGTTGAAGGCTCTTGCATTATTTAAGCCTTGTTTTTAAAGGGAGAGTTAGAACCCATATTGTGAACAGACCTCGTTAATTTTCCCAGAGTTAGTGAAACTCACCATCATGTTGCCATATTGTTCAACTTTAGTCTGCAGGCCTTTGAAGAGCCCAAGGCCTTTTAAAGACAAATGTTAAGGGCCTTTATCCCCAAATCCTACTTGGAGATCCCCCTGCGGATTTTAGCACAGCAGATGTTGACAGCAGTGGTGTACAGCAGTGTGCTTCCTATGGGCGCATAGTAGACACTAGCTGAAACTGCCTCCTTTGCCCATCTCACCAACTTCATCCTCTGCTGAGACTGTTTCCTCTCACAGGCAGCTGTTAGAGATTGCCTAATTTTAGGCTAAGCTTGTTAGATCCATTTCCAGAGATTCCTAAAAAGCCCCATCGCTTTAAGCCCCCTCTCTTCTACACTGGATATATGGAATAACAAAGATCAGTGCCTGGAAACCTTTTGTAAATTAGAGAAAAGGATCAATATAGCCACTTGAAATGCTTTACTCTGATATTAGCCTCTTATAGTATCTTTAAAATCTCTTGAAATTTTAAAGAAAGACCTAATCTTTTATATAGGGAGGTCAAAGGCAGAAGCAGAAGCAACTTTCCATTATTTCCAAAAGTAAGATCTCCAGGTCTTGAATTTGAAGTCTTTATTAGTCCCCTTTATTAGGAAGGGTTTACAATTTCAGTATACAGTCATTTTTCTTGMCCTCTATTTCTAAACATTGTTCTAAAAGAGTTAAGATAAAACAGTATGTGTCTTATAAAACATTTAAGAAACGTTTCTCAGAGTTAGCATGTRATCTATATTTCTTTTCCGGGGCTGCACTGCATGTACTCATGCAATTTCTAACAAATGCCTGCATAGCCTATTAACAGAAGTTTAGTAAAACCTTCTGTAATGTGCAGATCATGCCTTCTCATATGGAACTACTAAATATGCCTTAGCTACGCTTGGTAGAGTTTTCATGGTCCTAGTTTCAGATTCTCATTTTAATATCTCTAACCTGAGGTATGCATTTGGCCTCTTCTCCTAGAACTGGTTTACTTACAACCCATTTTCAAAAAGATTTGCATTTTGAAACATTTAAGAGGAAATTAATATGACCTGTATTTCAGTTGGGCTTATCTGTCCTTYGGATTTTTAGAGGCAATATTGTTTATTTTGAACTTTCTCAAAGATACACCCCATACACCTTTTCTTTCAATGGGTGCTGTGAGCTCCAGAATGSTTTTGGAAATGAAGCAGCTTTTTAACTGAAGTATCTCAGTAGGAGARACTTCCTTCTGAAAACCTACTCACTTTTTTTTGGAGGTCTAATTGGGAGAAGCTGAATTCTGGGCTTCTTAGAAAGGGTAACCCTCAAAACTACAGTGTGAAATTTAAGGTAAATTGTCTGCACATTAGTATTTTCTGTTGGCAAACCTTCCTATTTCTATTATCACTTCAACTTGCTTTTTTGTTCATATGAATATTGTCCCAGTGAATATTACTTTTTTTTTTCTTTTGCCATTGACAGAATCCTGCTCTTTCATTTCTCCTCTTTTGAATATTGTGGCAATGTTGCTTCTAAGGAAATATTTAGCTCTATAAATCCATGTCAGGCAGAATGATTCTAAGAATCTTGCCTTTATAATTCCTATACTCCCACTTTTGTTTAAAAGACACCCTCTTTTCACTTGTTTCTATTTTCTGAAGCAAACAGTTACAGGTAACAGCACCCACATAGTTACATAATATGACTTGCAGAGGTCTGGGGCATGTGGAGAGGGTTCCTAGCTAGTCTATGTCCCCTGATTTGTCTCAGCAAGAAATTAAGTTTTTTGGATTCMTGCTTCATTCTGATGCCATCTTTTTGTGGTTCTTCAGAAGTCAGTATTTTTTCTCATAAATTATTTGAGATTGAAAGGGATGCCGGAGTTCAGCGTCAACCTGAGAAAGATGTTAATGCACTATGAAAGCCTTATTGCAGGTAASAGTTCTTATTATCATTTCTGTACACACAAAATGAATCCTGGCCTGACAGAAATTATGCCTAATGGCAGCTTCATTTGAAACTACTCAGAGCATGAAACTCTGGTCTTAATGTCAGAATGATTCATGAAAACCTATTATCACACCTTTTTCACTGACTTGAAAAGGTCTTATGCTTCTTTTAATGTGATATCTAAACTGCAGGGCCAAATCAGCCTTCTTTTGATAATATATTTGAAGTCCTGAAGAGGAAAGCACTGTTGATGTGACTGCTCTGACAGGAGAAGAGAGGTTGTCCTGAGCTCCCTCAACTACTTGGCCCTGTGGAAAATCCACGCCAGAAGCTGCACAGCCATTTTATGGGATTATGGATGTGATCCCTAACTGCACCAGAGCTGGCTGCGGTGGGAGTGTGGTGAGCAGCACGCTCCTGTCCTGTCCATAGCTCTTTGTGAAAACCTGTGATGACAGTTTAGGGGCAAAAGGGGATGAATGTGCCAGAGGGAGACAGTGCTGGGGAGTGAATGTCAGGACCCAGGGCTCAGTGTCTAATCCCCCAGTGCAATGTGTAGATGGAGTCAAGTACCATGGGACACGAGCCACAAGCCTGCTCCACTGTGAAAGAGGCTTTTTAGCTATTTGCTGCTGCTCAGCTTTGTGGACTGATCACCAGAATGAAATCTCTTAGGAAAAAGTCTTTTAGGAAGAAATTGAGGGCTCCGGAGKTGCTTTGAGCACTGGCCTTTTGGCTGGTCATACTGAGAAACAGTGGGAAGAGTGCACTGTAAAATGTAACATCCTGCTGGATTTYGGGTTTAATGCTCTTTGTGAATCAGACATGGAAAACACCTATTTACTGCATGTTATGCTCTGAAAGTGTGCCTATTCTTTCCATAAGACTGAAAAAGAAAGCAAGGGAGATAAGCTTTTCTAGATGTGTGCATTAGGTCATGGCCTGAAGGGTCTGACTGGATGATGGAGTGATGGGCAGCCAGTTATTTCCCATGGTATTCCTGTTAAAAAACACTTAGTTGAAAGAACTTGAGGTTTTAAGTATTAAATATTACCAGAAGAAATATTTAATATAAGCCCAGCTGGCCTTTTCAAATGAAATTATTTAATAACCAGTTTCTTGTCTTTAGCTATTAGGCAGCACACCTGTACAGTCATTTTGACTATATATGAAATTCCCAATCTCCCTCTAGGTTGCCTAATTCTGCTGCAGAGAGTTCATTTCAAAGAGAGAGGAATGACAGACCGACTATTTGAGCACCATTCCAAAGGTTTCCCTGTCAAACTTTCAAAGTGATTTCTATCAAATCTCAAATCCTCATCAGATTTCCTTCCCTCTTACACTTGAAAGAGTCCCATAACACTGAAGATTTCTACCATACASACCTTGAGAGATTCTACCTTTCTTCCTGCTTTTAGCACTTGCTGCTCCATGCATTCATATTCCAGATCTCTTATCTCACTTTGGAATATGACTCCTTTCCTCAGCTAAGAAATCCAAGGGATCGGCATTCCACAGAATGCCTCAGCTGTCCATTTCCTGAAGGTTATTGTTTCCTCAGGAAATTGTTACGGTGAGACTTGGCATCCTCTACCCTATCTCCTGTGTGGGTATCGATAAAGATATTAAGTAGTCTAACATCAGCCAGATGGAAATGGGCCAATCTGTTTCTATGAATGAAAGCTTCCCCTCAGCTGCAGTTCTACTGAGCCATCTGGGGGTGTCTAGATATGTCTCACACTAAAGCATACAGAAGAAAAGAGAAATCCTCACTTTTGCTTACTACATGTCTAATGCCTTCTTGGGGCTACTCAGAAAAGAAGAGATCCTGAGACCATTTTGATGGTTTAAAGGGTTGTTGTATCAGTGCTGTGGGCAGTTGCAGGTTGCCCAAAACTCTGTGTCCTGCAGCTCAGGCTTTTTTATTTATATACTTATTTTTTCTTCAGTGAAAAGAAACAGCTGGTTCTTGCTGAACTCTGGTGTACAGGTTCTCTGGCTTAAGATAGTCTTTCTGCTGGATCTCTAAAGAAATTCTGATGCTGCTAGGGTCTAAGCTTGATACTGCCAGACAAGAATGCAAAATGAATTCTACAGTTAAAATTAGAGGCAACACAAGTTGCTGATCATTGAAGACAGTGCTTTTCTCCTTCAAAAAGTGGAACTATTGAGAAAGATTTGATCTGAAAAAGATTAAAAGATTAATCAAAGTAATCGAATTACCTGGCATTGCTCAAAGGCATGATGCTCCCTCAGAAGTCACATGGGCAGACAAACAAGTTACTGCCGAGCTGGATGAAGACAGAGAGGTGAAAAGGGGGCTTTTCCAGTGTAAGTGCTGCGTGGATGCTCTGATCCTGTGAGAGGTTTGCCCTGATTAACTTCATTTGCTCCCTGAGATTTGGATAGAAAATCTTTGTGAAGTTCAGATGGGAAGAACAGTATTTGTTCGATGAGTGGCCATTACTGTGCATTATTTGTATCACTCTGTAACTGAACATGAGGACTAAGGTGAAGACTGATAAAAGCTATCTGCATGTAGAAATTCTTGGTTTGAGAGCTTTAGTCTGGAAACATGTGGATTTATTTTGACTCTATTATCTGTAGGTTCGGGATGATTCCAGAAGCTACTCCAGAATACTCCGGAGTTGCAAAGCAGCTTTTTATGGTCTTATAAGCCATTTCAATGGCTTATTTACCCTTGACTTTTAATTTGAAATTTCCAGTTATTCAACACTTTCAAAAATCAGGTCAGTAGAACAGGATATTTGAAGAAGCTGGGAACAATGTCCCAGCCCTGATCTCAGTGGGACTATGGTCTAATTCAGCTTCTTCACCTGTTTATGGTGCCAAATAGAGTGAAGGGCTCTGGACCTAAGAAAACCATAGCAGGTCAGACAGGAGACATTTTAAAAAAATATATAGATTTTGAAAAGCAGCTCTTTAAAAGCTCTTAAGTGGACAAAAGAAGCAAAAATCAAGGATTAGATAGTGGAAAATGGTTTAAATATGATTAGTCTCAAAGAGTGACTTCTCAGCAAGTGAAGTGCATAGGATATAAATGTGAAAAAAGGAGCTTCTGTGTAGCATGGAAATGGGGACAAAACACAGGTCATACTGAGGACCGATGCTGCAGAACCCCACTGAGGCAGATTAGCTCTTGGTGTAAAGCTTCTGGTGCACTGCAAAGATGACCTTGGAAATGGCAGTCAGAAAAACAGTTTTATTTCGAACATGCTTGTATCCCTGTTATGGGGATAGTATCTCATGAAGGCAGAGGTGATGTAAATCGTGCTTATGACTGACGGTGCAATGCCAGTCTACTGCCTGTAGTTTTTGTTCTAGTCCTGTGGTTTTCCTGACGTGGTAGACAAGCCATTCGGGAGTACCTGGCAGCATTTTTCTCTGTGAGTTATTCCAGGACTCCAGAGTATAAGAAATTAGTGTCCTGCTTTTCTGCTTGCAGGGATCTCTCCAGTGGGTTTGTAGGGCTGTCAGATCCGTCCTGGCCATGCAGCTGCTGCTCATTTACTGCTGTTTCTGATGACGATAAATAATGTCCTGGCTGAGCGGTAGCCTTCTCTCTGCAGCTGCTGCTGCTTTGCCTTGAACATAATTAAAGAGAGTGCAGAGCAAAGGAGAGGCAGCCTCTAGAGCCATATTTACAGCTCTGAATTAATTTACAAGATAAGTCAGGAAATTTATAGAATCATTCTAACACTCTCAGGAAAGATTAAGTAAATCCATGATACCATAATGCTAAAGCCAGTTGCACTCCTTCCCAAGAGTAAAGAGATGTTATAATGTTTATGTACGCAGCCTGCAAAATTAGAATAATGTTTGTAGAGACAGTATTTAAAATCTTACCAGTATCTTAGTCTTCTGACATACTGTATTTGTCTCCAAGCAATATTACCTTCAGTACTGCAAACACTGGGATTAACTAATTGTTATCCTGAACATGCAGCAGTGCTCACCAATGTTGTTGGTACTTCAAGTTTATTAAAAGATTTGGTGTAGAGCTGTGGGAACAAGGGGAGCTGCACTATGCTGAAAATCTTATTTCATTTTCCCTCCTTTAGAAAAGAAGKTTAAAGCTCTCTGCTGAGGCAGGTTGGGGCACATTTAAATGCCAGTTCAGTAGGCTTCATCCTGGTTATAGGAAATGTGAATATACAGCAAGCAGTATCTGAATTCTTAGGACAGCATGTTCCTTTCTATTAAGTGTTTTCTGTTGTTGGTGTGTTGACTGGCTGGCATGTGTTGACCGTGCCACGGTCAGAAATGTATTATTTGCACTGACATCATGCTAGCCAGCTGTGTGCTTTTTTGGGTGAAGAGTCTGCTCTAGTTTTTCCTACCTCATCTTTATCAGGATTGTACAGCTTATCTGTAGTTTACGTCACGCTACATTTGATCCATTTAAAGTTTAAATCTTGGAGAGAATATGGTCATTCATAATGCTCTGTCAGCAAGGCTTCTTCTTATGTCTACWAAGTGGACATGCTAGTCCCAGCTTGTTGCCTCTTATTTCAGGTGGTAACAAATGAATTTTAGTTTTGACTGTATTTGTGTTTTGATACTGCATCCTTCTTGGCTTGGGAGCCCAGGAGTCCCTTAATTCACAGGAGAAGTGTCACTGGAAGGGATCTGTACAAAAACCTCCATAAAATTCTTTTTGGCTTTCCATTTAGTCCAGTAGTCCAGCAGTCTACTTATCCCAATTAGCAAGACTGCTGACAGAAGGACCTTTTTTAAAACTCAGTCAGTTCAAGAGCACAGCAGACATTATACCTAGCAGACCTATCTGCTGGTCTTGGTCTAAAGCTGCAAGAGATTTGATGCATTAAATAATAATTCTTGTTGCATTTGTGCATCCGGACATGTATGAGCAAGTACAGGCAGGTCTTTCCCAGCAACAGAAGCCTTCCTGGAGTTTTCCAAAATGCTGAGATGTGTGCTTCTGCAGGGACAATATTCCAGGTGCAGCCTGGTTGCTCTCAGCTCTCCTTGTTTCCCCAAAGCCTTTATGAAAATTCACTTGGCAAAAGTATATGACTTACTGCCAAGTAGTGACACCTTTTCTAATGTACCAAGAATAGTGCCTCTTGAACCCCCAGAAATACTATTCTGGAAGCATTTATCAATGGATTAATTAATTGAGCTTTTAATTCACTGAAATTGCTTTTATAGTCATTTTAAACATGATTTACTAGATTGTTTGCCTATGGTGCACTTCAGTGTCTTGGAGTCTACTGCTTTGAATCCATCCCTCATCTATTCATTCTGCATTTCCATCAGTGCTCCCAGAGAGTATTAATGTAATAGCTACAGTCATTCCATGCAGGAAGCATGTTGGAGAATCTTGTGAATTTTGTTTAATATCCTAGAAATGTAAGATTAATTACTCAACCTCCAACTTTGACTTCCCATTCAATAGCGCACTGCATATGCTAAGTGTGCCAGTGCTGCGAGTTTCATTTTGGATACCAAAAATAGCTCCCGTAATGTTGAAGCATCAAAATCTGCCTAAAATTTATGCTGCTTATTCCTGTTGCAGAAAAGAATAATGTGATTGCTTCATGTCACTGTTAATTTATGATCTGTGTATATTCTGCCTTTCCAATTACATTTTTCATTAGTAAATGAGAGGGAACAWTTTGCTTTCTTCTTCATTTTAAAGATCAAAATTTTTCTGTGTCTTAGAGCTGTCCTTATAGATTACTGTATAGTTAATCAAATTTGAGGCTTAACATTTCAGATCCAGATGTTTCCAACAGCAGATGCAAGAGGTCACTCAATGTACTTAGGCTAGATTAATATGCCTTGAAGCAATTCTTTTTGAGGAAACAGTTTTCAAGTTAGCATTTATCTTGTGTTTATCATTGCCTTTTCTTAGCATTTTGAGATAGCATAATTTTACCATAGTATGGATTTACAGTGCTTCCATAAACCGCCCTGCATGTAGTCTGCAGCACATTAGACACAGCAAGGTGCATTCAGGTGGTGTGAAACCACTCAGTTGAATCACTGTGTTTGCAAATCTAGATAGAAGCATCTTATCCAACTCTTATCAAATATATGGACTTTTACTCCTGCCTTTTTTTAATGTGATTTTAACGGGTGTGCTCCTTCCCCAGCCTAATTTGATATTTCACATATAGCCCTATTCAAGTGTAGCCCCATTGAAGTGTTAAGCACCACTGGTGTTATCTGATCTCTTCACCCACTTGGACAGTAACCAGAGATAATATCCTGATGGCTGCATCCTGATGGAGGACATTCTGATGGACTTGGAGAGACAGGTAACAAGCAGCACAACAGACAAGGGCTGCTCGAGCTTGTACAAGTCCAAATTCGACTGACACGCAAAAATAAGTATGTCAATCATCCCATAAAGAGGGAGACAGTTCAAAAGCCTGTTGAGCGCTCCTTGCAAGGCAGCAGGCTGTAAGCCAGGATCTCCTCTTGAACCGGGATATCTGTCAAAGTTACTCATCAAAGTTGAGAGGTGCTTACGAGCAACTGATCCTCATTAAGTGAGAGTAGCATGATGAACCTTTCTAAACCTTTGCAAGCAGTATTAAATTGTATGTAGGATTGACTGTACACATAATACCTTAGAAATGAACTGTTGATCAATTGTGGGACTAAGCCTGGATCCAGCCACACCCAGACTCCTCTGAGAGGGAGTTTGGAAAGCAAGGAGGGCCAGTCTGAACCCCATGACTCAACGTGAGGATCTTAGCAATTTTGTAGAAGCTTGTCCTTCATGCAGTAAATAACAGTGACCTTGCCATCAAATCTTTTTAAAACCACTGCCCATACCAATAAAACATATTAGTCTCTGATACGAATGAAGTGCCTTKCATCTCTCAGCCCCCTACACCGCTCATTTCTGTGACAGTGATTCACAGAAATATGAACGGTAGGAAAGGATTCTGATTATTCTCTGTGGATCAGGGTTGTTCACAGGAGCACTTGCTTGCTTTATTTAGTGGAGTAAAGTTTGAACTGTAAATTTCAACTTTTTAGCAAGGGGGTAGAGGCAGGACTTTGGTCTTCACTCAGTTCCAATATTTGAAAATATAGGAAGGGTCAGCATGATCTGTTTTATCTCTACTTTTTGAGGATGTAGGTCAAGACTTCTATTACTGTACAGAAAGATTCTTTCATCATTTGATGAAAAAGAACAATATTGTCTTCCTATATTTTTCAGATTTATTATAGCTTTGCCCTACTATGTCTTGCTGACCAATTCTTTTTGATTCTATTCTTGTACAGATGAAAACAACAAAGTAGCATAGCATGAAACCCAGACATAAAGGTAGAAATTCATTCTTGCTTTTTGGCATCTTTCATGTGAAAGGCCATTCTCCTCCCTGTTCAACTAGTAACACTCAGAATTACTGGAATTGTAAGCTATAAACTAGATCGTTGGCAACAATCGCACGTTGTCAACACATGTGTATAAACTCAGTAGCCATGAGTAGATTAAACTGGAACCAAGCAAAGTGATAATATTGTCTTGATTTAAAAGAAGTAGTTACATTGCCAAATAAATTTAATTGGCTTCTGTATGGTAGAGGTATCTACTAACACTGAATTTTGCAAGGATCAGAAGATACCTGACAGTACTACAGTTGTATGGCAGCTTGAGTGCTCAGTGACCTCTAGTTTTATGTGTATATATAATTTTAAAAACCAAAATAATTTCACTGGGCCAAATTCACAAAGTGAAATGCTTTGAAATGAAATCCTAATGCCTACCAAGCCTATATCTTCATAGTTAAAAACTGTTTACGACTTCCATAATTTCATGTTTTTTTCTTTAATTATGGATGAAGAGCAGGTTGAGAGAAGTACGAATAACTTAGGAAACTTTTAGGTTCCTGGGAAAAGAAGTGAGAATTAGTGAGATGTTGCTATTAAACTCATCTAATGACTCTATTTTCAAATATCTCATTTGTTGAAGTTTGATGAATGGCAAATTGGTTTAAAATGGTAGAAAACAGTTAGAAAAACAATCATATTAAAATAAATAACTATTGTTAGATGATTTTATCACTCATTATATTTTAAAATGATCATCTAGATTTTATATTCTTATTAAAATTGAAATGAAATAAGCCATGCAAAGGCCAAGTAAAATGTTCAAAGTTTAAATTGACAGTGTTCCATGTGATTAGAAAACAAAATCAATGATCAAGTCCAAAATTTCATTTCATTTCATTTCATTTCATTTCATTTCATTTCATTTCATTTCATTTCATATACAGCAAGGTGAGTTACCAGCTGCACATCAAAGGAGCTTACATTACTGTTTCCATCCCTTCTGAACAGCTGTTGACTTGGCAGAGGTATTTGAAGTAGCTTTTCATAGTTAGGGTTTCAACTACATTTTAGCTAGCTTTTCATTTTAATTAATTTTTAGACGTATCTTTCCACCACCAGATAAGTGTAGYACAGCTGAGAATCTGAGCCCATGGTCTTCTTGGAGATGCAAGGGGCACAAGCTGCAGGAATAGGCAGGCAACATGGGAGGACTGCAGTTTTATGTGGAGGTCCAGGATCCTCCCAAAGATTTAATTCCTTGTAGGGACTAGCATGTCAGAGCCTCTGATTTCTGAATCTGCTGACGGAAGGTATGGAAGTCTTTTCAAACTGTATAGTAGTGTGCTGAAAAGCTCTATCTGACTTAATTTAAGCTAGCTACCTCTGAGATGAATGAATGTGTTGGCACTTAAGTTTTTTCTTATGCATTCTCCAGCATGGTTCCCTAAGGATGATTGATGGGTATTTATATTTGTTGAGTTGTCAACAAATTGGTTTCCTGAGTGGTCAACTCTTTGTATTACTTGTTTATTCATTTTCCTTGTTAGGTATTTGACATATGCTTTTTTTTTTTTTTTTTTTTTTTTTTTTTTTTTTTTTTTTTTTTTTTTTTTTTTTTTTTTTTTTTTTTTTACTTCCAATGAATTTATCTATCTCTTCCTGATTCTGCTGGTTCCTTGTTAGTTGGAAGGTCCTTTCTTATATTTCTGTTCGTGTATCCTCAACTTTTTCACTCCTGTCTTTTATCTGTGTATCAGTTTACAGCATGAGATCATCAGTTTACAGCAGATCATGCCTCTGTACCATGGTGCATAGAAGTATTTTGTCTCAAATGGAGAAGAGCGCTGAGGAGATGCAGCTAGAGACATCGAAGCTGCCTTCCACACAGCTCACTTTCCAGCCTCGTGCCAAAAGACCATACATGACAGCAACTATTTTCAGCAGAGAGACCTCAAGGACTAGTTACTGCAGTTGCTGYACACGAGCAAAAGTGCAGCGTCGAGTTCCTCCATTTGGTACCTCTGGAAAATTCAGATACATCCGTGATAAAATAAAAGAGGATGGTGGAGTTTTAGCTGGATTTTCGGAGGTGAAAGGGTGTAGATGTGTCTTATTCTGCAGTTACATAAAAAGGCTGGGGTTTGTTGGGAATGAAGCAGAGTTACAGAACATCATTTCCCAATTCTGTGGGAATTCCCACCATCATGTATCAGAACTGCAGAAGAGTTCTGTGACTATAGTAATGCTTCAGTGCTACTGTCTACAGGTGGAATACATTTTAGGCAATGTGTCCATAAAAGAGTAATTTATTTATATTAACAACCTTGACAGTACTTAAAAATCTGCTTTCCTTCCTTCCTTCCTTCCTCCCTTCCTTCCTTCCTTCCTTCCTTCCTTCCTTCCTGATGTGGACAATTTTAAAAGATGGTTTGCAGATGGGACCCTGTCACAACTGGAGATAAGAGCAGTGCAACATCTTAAGCCATTTCTGGCCTCTGTGCAGATTGCAGCAGAGCCCCTGTGTCTTAGGGCAGGGCACAGCTGCAGTTGTTGTGTCTCCTGCAGGCTGGGATTGTGCCCAGCTAATGTGTCCTGCAGTGAGAAGGAAACAAGTCAAGCTGCCTGTCTAAGGAAAGAAGTGAGCACTTCAGAGGTGATGCAGCTGTGAGCCTGTCCTAAGCATTTTCCACTTGCCTAAGCAGATCATGCAAACACCTAATTGTGCTTTTTTTTTTTTGCTTGCCTTCTTTCCWGCATTCATTTTGGTTCCTTCTCCAAGCTTTCTGTGGCAGAAGTTCATCAGAGGTGGTAGCTGTGTCCCAGCACTCTCATGATGGTGGTTTATGGTCTCCTGGCAGGTTCAACAGTCCTTCCCTAATAAACCTCTCTTCTCTCCTCTTACTTTCTCTGTGAAAGATTCCTGGCATTGGCTTATGTTTTGGCATTTTTAGTGTGATAGTATTTCCAACAATTTCCTTTGTTTTGAAAAACTTATTAAAAATAAAATGCTGGTGTTAATTTCTGTATACTTTGACCTCTCAGGTAGTTATTCTAAAAATAATCTAAATTGCCTAAAATACAAATATAAAATATAAAACTAACACAGACCAAAAAAGAAATCTTTAGAAATACCCCTAACTATTACRCAATCAAAAATTATTTGTTAGCATCTGTTAATGTGACTTTTTTTTTTTCCAGAGAGGCTGAATTTTCCAATTTTATGTCTTCTCAGGCCCTTTGGCAAAGATSTGATTACTTTTGAGACTTGTGATCACCATGAACGTCCTGTATGTGAATAATTATAACCTGCAAGTTTCATCAGTTGAAAAAAAAAATAATAATGTGTTTAGCCCTGCAGACAGAAGAGCAACTCTGTTTCACATAACCAGATATGCAGAAGCACACAATCTTAAAATTATGTCTGTCTGAAAACACAGATTTCTCTGTGTTTGGGATTTCTATGATTGGCATTTGGAGAATGGGCTAGATGTTGAATGAGGGAGAAAAGGAGGAGGTATTGAGAGTTTGCTATGACTTTTATTTGAAAAAACAATCTTTTCAAGTTTTTCTTCCTCTCCCTGCCTCGCCTTTCCCCTCATTGTAATATAAACAAYGAAATCTTGAGTGTCCACACTTGTATTTAGGATTGTTCTGCGAGAGAGGTGAAGGGGAAGGGATGCATTGGARTAGCTTTCGCTGAATAAACCCTGCAGAACAGCTGGAATGCTCTTGCTGAAATGCTGCCAAGTTACCAGGATGTCATTGTGCACCACAAATGACCAGGCAGATGCTATCAACAGGTCAGCTTCTCCTGCAAAGCACAGAACATCCTCCATTGACCTGCAAGTTGTTTGTCGGAAGAGACAGCCCATGTCCGTTCACAAGTTTGAATAGAAGGATTTGTTTGGGTTTTCAAAATAGGGCAAGCAATGCATTCCTTCTTAATAGCATTTTTTTTTAAAGAAACTAAGATGACATCCTTTAAAGGAATAACTCTCTTCCCAGAAGAATCTTTGCTTGCTAGAAGTGTTAGGAAAATTCAAAGGAGCACAATGTAACTGACAGTGACTTTCCAGCCGTTAATAAAACACTGATTAAACAGAGTATTTTTGGTACTACAGGCAATATCTTTTTTATTTTCAGTCTTTGTTTCTCTGTCAGTGCCTTGTTTCATCGCTAATGAAGATACAGATTCAAAAGAGCATTCCCGAAGCTTTCCTCCGGATTCACAGTGTGCTCGTATGCAATGCACTCAAACAGCATGGTCTGAGATGCTTATTGTTTAGAATAATTAAGATTATAATTCTGCATGTACTTTATGGTAGCACTCATGCTATTTCTATGTTTCTTAGCCTAGATATACTCTTATTAAGATATAATGAAGCTTCTTTGACTGTGCAACAAGGTGTTTTGTCATTATGACAGAATTACCCTTGAATGATTCTGAGATGTCTCATTTTTGCTGAAATATCTGTCTTCTCTGTAATTTGTTACTGTGAAGCACAGATGCACTGCAGGACCAGTTGCCTCCTGTATTTAAACAAAGTCAGATTATGTTGCTACTCAACTATTATTTTTTATCTAGATGAAATATATTTTTATATTTTTTAGCTGGATGAAAGGGGTAGGGTGAAGGGAAAGCAGAGAAAAGGTTGGAAATCCAGAATATCAAATACAGGTTAAAAGTAGTTTCATTTCTCAATAGACATTTTTATTATCAATAATGCAGGCTTTTTGACAGCCTTAAATTCTATAGACAGGAGAATTCTGTGTTAGAAGCTGTCAAACCTGTAACTGTACACGGGGAAAGAAAAGTCTTCTTATACTTTCTACTCTTTTGGTAAAATCTTTTTGTGCCCTTCATATGTGCTTAAAAGAAAACTAAATAAATTCAGACAGGAAAGACACAGGCATGATTTGCCATTGAGCTCTCCCATCACCATTACAACTGTGTTGTGAGAGATCCATCTTAACTATTTAGAGTAGGATGCTGAGCTGAAGAAGTACAACTTTTTCTTCTTGTCCGTGCATAATTGCTTTCGCTTATATACGTTATATCAACTTGAAGTAAAACTATTTGATTTGGAGTTCCTAGACTTGGTTTCATGAAGGATTTCAGTGAATGGTGAGTTTCAACTCACTACTCATAGCTAGTTTGTTGACCCAGACTCCTTAAGTTCATTCCTATAAATATGAATTTGGGAGCCCCTTCCAGGAGAGAGCTCTGCTCCTTTTCTCTGTCATCTCTAGAGGGTATTTGCATAGCTAACCTGGTCTCAGGACTGATGCTTAGATCATGTGAGCTCCCAGCTTAAATGATTCAAGACTTGTGGTCGGATCCATAGATAAACAGACATAGGAAAATACTTTTATAGTAACCAATATAATATTGGCCTGACCTTCTGCTTGTTACCTAAGGATTACCTAAGTTATAATAGTAAGCTGATTATTCTGTAGGAAGAATGTACTTTTGTTTAACATAGCCTATTCCTTTTTCTTTCTTATTCTTAGGTTGCTCAAAGGCTGCAACTTGTGTTCAGCTGGTATTCTAATCAATTCTTTCCACCTAAATAAAGACGATGCTTATCTTTTTAATTCTTCTGTACAGTTGCTTATGCCAGCCATATGCTTTCTGATAGCTTTGAACACAATAAGAGTCTAACTGTGTTGCAGCATCGTTGATTTGACAAATCAATKGAGCTGAAAACAGACAAACTCCGTCTTTTCCCCGAACATACCGGTTGTGGTCTCCTACCAATCTCAGCTGTGAAGTTTAGGAGCCAGTTTTAAACATTGCACATTTCAGATGCTGCTTTTTAAAGATGATAGGCTATTCGTGAATGAGACAAATAGCAAACTTAAATACAAGCCACTTACCTACTGCACAATCACAACTGCCTGCTCTAGTATTTCTTTTATCTCCCATAACTTATCTAATTTGGCATTACCTTAAAATATGTTGCATGATCATGTAATTATACACTATGAGGTGACAGTTGCTAGTAATGATATAGCAGACCTTTAAAAGTCAGTTTCTGATGTACATTACTGTACATGTTAATTATTGGCGTAAGATTTCTCAGTAATACCTAACAGTGACAGCGGTACAGCTCATTCACTCAATAGTTCTGCTTCAYCTGTATTGAAAAAAATGTGCTGGAAGAGACAACCTATCATTTTAAAATCAGCATAGTAAAACTCCTACTGTGTCCATGCAAAGTTATAGAGAAAGCACTGAAATAAGCAATGCAGCTGAAGGCAGTTTTATAGTGACTAAAAGAGACAAGCAATCACTCAACATAGAGTTGTGAAGAGCAATAAAACAGCAGAATTTGCAGGTGACAGTATCTATTGGCATATTCTTACAAAAAAAAAGGTAAGATTATAGCTGTTTATTATTATTATTATTATTATTATTATTATTATTATCTGACCAGTTTTTGCAACCTTAAGCATCTTTAAATATGTCCAGTAAATAATGCAAACCTATTCTGAGTAATGAAAGAAATTGATTATGTATTTACACTGTCCTATAAAAATGAAAACTCTACAAACATGTGTTGTTTTCCAAGTTCTTTCATCTACAGCACTTAACTACTACTCATCTAGAGCAGCTCCGTAGAGAGGGACATGGATCTCATGGTGGGTGACAAGATGACCATGAGGCAGCAGTGTGCCCTGGTGGCCAAGAAGGCCAACGGGATCCTGGGGTACGTTAAGAAGAGCGTCTCCAGCAGGTCAAGGGAGGGGATCGTCTCCCTCTACACAGCCCTGGTGAGGCCACATCTGGAGACTGTGTCCAGGTCTGGGCTCCCCAGTACAAGAGGGATATGGAGYTGCTGGAGAGAKTCCAGTGCAGGGCTAYGAGGATGATCAGGGGCCTGGAACATCTGCCCTATGAGCAAAGGCTGAGGGAGCTGGGCCTGTTCAGCCTGGAGAAGAGGAGGCTGAGGMGGGGACCTGATCAGTGTCTATAAATACCTCAGGGAAGGCAGTGAGGAGGATGGTGCCGGCCTCTTCAGTGGTGGACACTGATAGGACTAGAGGAAACGGCCACAAACTGAGGCACCAAAAGTTCCACAGGAACTTGAGAAAACACTTTTTGACAGTGAGGGTTCCCGAGCCCTGGMACAGGCTGCCCAGAGAGGTTGTGGAGTCTCCTCCTCTAGAGATCTTTCAAACCTATTTGGATATAATCCTGTGTATGCGGGGGGTTTGGACTACATGATCTTTAGAGGTCTCTTCCAASCTTAAGGATTTTATGATTCTGTGATCTACAGCAGGTTTCTTGAAATTATGTGTGTTCCTTAAGCGGGATGTAGAAATGTGGTGAAGCAAAYGATTTTCTTCCTGTTACTTTGTAATTGCAGTTGTTCAAGCAGTAGTAGACCATTTTTTTTGACTTTATTTTTTCCTTTTTAAGACTGGGATTTTTCAAGGACAGGAATCTCTGAAATGTTTGTCAAAAACATGCTGTCCAAAGTTTTCATCCAGCCATATTTCAGCCAGCATGGATTATTTCAAGGAATGTATAATATGCATATATAAAACTGGATATAAGAGACTACATGCTCTCAGTGTGTGATCATCAAAAAGTAAGTAAACATGTGCTGGCTGCAGGATAAATAAGTTTTATGCAAGTGCTTCTAAATTTATGCTTCTAACATAGGCTATATCTTTATTTTGTTTGACACTAACTTCTGATGTTTTGTTTTGTAAATGATTTTGTAAATGATAGCTTGATAGAATTTATTGCTTTTGAGTGAATGAATGASAACTTATTAGAAGGTTTGAGAATGTCATTTTGAGGAGAGAGCACACATAGAAATACTAATTAGGCTTCTTTTTTAATGAACATCTGTGCAGGCAAAACTATACCTTCTGTAAACATTTCCAGTAACAACAGCACATAGATTGATTCAAAGCAAATGGATAGCTTTCTATGTCATTTGCCATTTTAAATATTTCTCCTTTTCACTAAATTATGAAAAGGTACAGGACAGCTTCTAGTGGCCTTCCTGAAGCTCTTGAGCATCGTATCAAGGAATAACCCCCACAAACCTATACAAAAGCCTGCTTTAAGCCGGGGTTTGGTCTGATGTCCCTCTCAAGCTGAATTATTCCATGAATCTTTTACTTACATGAAATCAGAGGCAACCTCATCATTCATCTAGATATTTCTAGCTGTCACCTTATTCCATCCTGCAATTCTATTAGAACATAGTTTCTTAAATATATGGATAGAATGTATAAAAGTATTAGAATAGTCAGAGGGCTTCCATTAGTCCATTCACTGTCTAGTATACCAATATTGTAACCTAGTACATTCCTATATTTTCCTTGTGTCAGATATTCCACAAAGTGATGGTTCTTGTGTAATATGGGAAAGTTTTCATCAAATCACCAGGCCATTTTTGTCAGATTCAGCCATAGCACTCTGCTCTGCAAGATTTTACATTTGTGGGTTTGAATTCATGTTCCTACCGTTTAGCTCCTTTTGCGAAGGAGCTTAACTTCTCTTTTGCAAAGAGAAAATGGAAAGCCTAAGGACAGACTTTCTACATGTTAATGTAATAATTGTGTTGGTGAAGTGTGTTTTTTTTAAAAAAAAAAAAGAAAAAAAAAAGAGTTTAGGATTAACGTCTTTCTCCTAACGCATCTTGTAACCCAGAGAAACACAGCATCTCCAGGAGAAAAAAAAGTATGCTGAGAAGCTTGAATGCCACATACTCACTACTGCAAGAAATGCTAAATCTACCTGAGTCTCTTTCTRTGCCCATCCCTTTCTCTGTTTCATTTGGGATGAGTTTCTCCAGTACACGAGGTTTATCCCACTGATTTACTTGGGACAGTCAATATTGGATACTGTAGAATTTAAGGAAATGGAACATCTCTCGTATGAAGAGAGGCTGAGTGAGCTGGGCCTGTTTTCTCTGGAGAAGAGAAGGCTCAGAGGGGATATGATTAATATGTATAAGTTCAGGAAGGGAGAATGCAGGGAGGAAGGGGACAGGCTGTTCTCACTGGTGGCCAGCGATAGGACAAGGGGTAATGGCCACAAGCTGAAGCACAAGAAGTTCCGTCTCCAGGTGAGGAGCAACTTCTTTACTGTTAGGGTGACAGAGCAGTGGAACAGGCTGCCCAGGGGGGTTGTGGAGTCTCCTACTCTGGAGGTCTTCAAAACCCGCCTGGATGCCACCCTGTGCCACATGCTGTAGGTGTGCCTGCTTGAGCAGGAAGGTTGGACTAGATGATCTGTAGAGGTCCCTTCCAACCTTAAATATTCTGTGAATCTGTGAATCTGTGAATTCATTATTTTTCAGTACTGGGATGAGCTCATGTGGAGTGGATGGATGTTTTCTGTTTCTTACAAGCTGCACAGGACTATGATTCTGGCATCTGCTCTAACTCTCATATCTCACACTATATTCACCTCTGCAGTGCAAACACATCCTTCATTTCTTTTGCTTTCCCTAACTTACCAAAGAGGGGTCTTGGTCTCAGATGGACTTTTGCACGGCGCTGCAAGACAAATTAGAATTGCTGAACGAAAGGAAAAGTGTGGCTTTGCTTAAACAGTGACATAAATTAGCGTTCAAAGGTCAGTCAAATGCAGATTGCTTGTGCTTCATCACTTGCTTCTCAAGAGGGGAAGGCTGCCTTCTCACGGTCTAGTTAATCCTACTTAACACTATCTACCATCAATATTAGGATATACAACTGACAGCTCTGTAATGATATCAAATCTCTATTCCTCATGAGAGTTTCTGGCAAGCTGTAATCACAGTACATTGATAAACTTTCTGTGACTTTAATAAGAATTAGCAAATTGTTTATTTTCTACTTCAGTCCTTTCATTACTGTGATAAGAATATGTGATTTCATAGAAATGTATTCTTTATGGTCCTTTCTATTTTATGCATTCCTGTTGGAAGAAGAAAGAAAAGCTAGAATCACCGAGAGTTAAAGTTCCAATTTACATGTGCAAAAAGGGGRAAAAAAGTAAAAAACTACAACACTGAATAGACACCAGAGAAAAGAGAGATAGCAAAAATTAGAAAAATATTGGTCTTTTAATGAAGCAGATGAGTGACTGTGCAGATAAGCTGAATAGCTGACTATATAGCAGCTGATGGGATGAAAATGTGAGCAAACTAATAGGTCTTGAGTCCCTCTCGGTTAAATGTTTCGCTACAGCAAACAGAGTTTAATTGTCAGAAATCAATGTGAGGCAGAAGATGTCACCAGTTTGAAAGGCTTTCCAGTTTAATTTTGTGCASTGCTTTGCCTTGATCGCTTGGAAATAAACTATACTATAAAATATGTGGTATTTTGTAATTGCCTTTTCTGCCAGCTCTGATCCCTACAGGCTTAGCACATTTGGTGATACAATGGCTGAGTTATTTGCACCAACATTTTACCTCTGGAGTCAAACATGGCCATTAGATGTCTCTGAACCTACTGACAGCCTTTTGCCAACTCTTGACAGTATGCTTGTAACTTGAATAATATGACTTTGCTAAAATTCTCACTAGATATGGGAATATTTCTGAAAACAGCTACACTCCAGATGGAATTGTTCCATTTAATTCTTTATCTGAGTCTGAGATACATAAGTGATTTTTGCAATTAATTCCTAAATGTATTTTTGCTATTCTCCTCCAAAGAGATTCCATAGAAACCCCACTTTACTTAGGACATTTAGTTCTTACAACGTACAACTTCTATGCCCATAACTTACTTTCTGAAAATAAGCCCATGACTCCAAAGTCTGCAAATATTTTTCACTGTTGAACGTCTGCTACTGTTGCTAACAGCCCTGGCAAATCTCAAGTTTTCTGCAGTTCTGCTCACAGATCTCACAAGGAGTTCCAGATCACACTACAGATCTTAAAATATACAAGCACCCCAGCAAGCCTCCCAGATTAAAAGAGGCAAGCAAGATAGGCAGTGAAATTGCTACAGCTGTATTTTGACCACAAKTATATTTTTGTGCAGCCCTGCAGCAGTTATCTCTTTCTATACAAAGATGATAAAAATAGTGTAGAACACTTGAGAGGTTCTTGCCTTCCTTTGCCTTTGTGCATATGATGATGATGTCTGAYCCTCATGCCCTAAGGACTCTTTATGCTACTCTAGTATTATAAGGAGCTTTTAAATATCACTCSCTTATTTTGATGGATTACTGCAGAAAGACTTTAGTGAAATGGACAATCGGTTTGGACATTACTTTACTGGAAGTTAAGTTACTGGAAATTAATGATAGTCCTCCACTTCCCTTCAAAATTGTGTAATTGTTAAAGAAAGGGTTTTTGTTATTTCCTAGAATGGATTCTTGCAGCCTCTTGCAAACCCTGGAGCACTGTACACATTCAGTAGCAGTGCTATGTCTGTGCACTTCTCATGGGAGACTAATTTTCTATGACAGAATGCTGGAAARCCAATGGGATCAAATTCTTGAAGCTCTTTGAGTTGAGTGAAATATCTTTCCACTTATGAACCTTGAACAGAAGTCTGTTGTCTACCGGAAAAATCACTTTGGCCCGAAGCCTCCTGATGTGACATTGGAAATCCCAAGTTCTTTGGCACATGAGTAACAAATAAACTAATTTTTCATCAGTTCAGGAGCCCTTTCTTATCCTGTTCTCATTGTACTTTCCCATTGAGCATGGAAACTTTTATTCTGCTAATAGAGATCACCTGAAATCCTGCATTGCTAAGGGCCCATCCTCGTTTCTAAACTGACTGGACCTGAACAGACTGGTTAGAAATCTCATGAAGTTCAACAAGGGCAAGTGCAGGGTCCTGCACTTGGGGAGGAATAACCCCGGACACCAGTACAGACTAGGGGTGGACCTGCTGGAGAGCAGCCCYGCAGAGAGGGACCTGGTTGTCATGGTGGACGACAAGTTGACCATGAGGCAGCAGTGTGCCCTGGTGGCCAAGAAGGCCAATGGGATCCTGGGGTACGTTAAGAAGAGCGTCTCCAGCAGGTCAAGGGAGGGGATCGTCTCCCTCTACACAGCCCTGGTGAGGCCACATCTGGAGACTGTGTCCAGGTCTGGGCTCCCCAGTACAAGAGGGATATGGAGCTGCTGGAGAGAGTCCAGCGCAGGGCTACGAGGATGATCAGGGGCCTGGAGCATCTGCAGCAAAGACTGCAGCCTATGAGCAAAGGCTGAGGGAGCTGGGCCTGTTCAGCCTGGAGAAGAGAAGGCTGAGGCRGGGACCTGATCAGTGTCTATAAATACCTCAAGGGAGGCAGTGAGGAGGAGGGGACTGGCCTCTTTTCAGTGGTGGCCAGCGATAGGACTAGAGGAAACGGCCACAAACTGAGGCACCAAAAGTTCCACAGGAACTTGAGAAAACACTTTTTGACAGTGAGGGTTCCCGAGCCCTGGCACAGGCTGCCCAGAGAGGTTGTGGAGTCTCCTTCTTTGGAGATCTTTAAAACCCGCTTGGACGCAGCCCTGTGCCATGTGCTCTGGGTGACCCTGTGTGAGCAGGGAGGTTGGATTAGATGACTTCTGAGGTCCCTTCCAACCTTAAGCGTTCTATGATTCTATGATTCTATGACTGTGCCCTGCCCACTGAGGTGTACTGTCAAAAAATATGTTCTTATTTCTTTACATGAGAAAGGTTGAGATCATACTGTAATTGGAAATTAATTTTGTTTTGCTTTAAGCTGCTTTTGCTAAGAGGACAGAGGCATTTTCAGGGCACTGACTACCTTAAATTTGAGAATTAGACCATGTAAAGACATTCTCTGAGGATATCCCAAGTCCCACCCTTTTATCTTTCCTTCCTATCTGTGAAAGAGAAATGTACTGAAAAGGTTCTTCTTTCTTCTCATATCACACTGGCAWTCTACCCTACTCACCATTTCTTATGTTCCTGATTGCCTTTTAAAGCAGCGTTCTTATCAATGGCTCAATAACCCTGTGCAAAGAACAACCGTATTAACTCTGATATTATTGCTGCTGTTTGGAAGTTGTTTGTTACWCAGACCAGAACTGAATTTGTGCTGGAGTGTTCTTGCCTGATACTGGTTGTTGTGCAAAAATCTCACTTAAAAGAGGTCAGCAGGTCAGTATGTGGCAAATTGGGTCATGATTTCTGTGTAAGATTAGCTGCTGTTATGAATGTGTGTAACTATATGACACACAATGATAGTATTGCTCTGCTAGGAGATGGAGACCAYGTTTTTATTTGCTTAGTATTGAATTTTATGATTTTGATGATAAAGCAGCAGTTCAACTCCATATCAAGGACCTTGCAAGTGTGTTTCTTACTCCTGATGCACCATGTGATTTTGATGGTAATGTCAGACATCAAGAGTTGTCCTTTAAATATTCAGTGAAGTGTTTTCAGAAATCCCATAGAACAATAAGGATATCAGCCGCTAAATCCTTCTGCTCTGGTGCAATGGAATGAAAGTATCAAGGAAAAACAAGAAATGACTGTGACCTCTTKTGTTCTCTGCAGTATGAGCTTCTACAAAGAACTTTAATTGCATAGAAAACCTAAAAGCAAGCCTAGAGCTAGCAGCATGCTTGTCACGAGGATGGTTCCAAAATGGGTTTTCAAACTTCAGAAAATAGTCTGACAGGATGGGTCAGAACAATTCTCCTAGTCTAGTATCCTCCTCCCAAAACGCCTGGCTTGTTAGCCAGGAGTAAGAAKCCTGCTCCCATATCCATACTTTTTTTTTTCTTTCATTTTCCTAGATCCTGGCATAAACAATAGGTTATGCCAGAAGATCCTTTCGAGTCTTCCTTTTTGTGCTCACAGAAGTCACTTCATTATTATTACAATTCCATACAGTAGAGTTATCCAAAATGAAATTGGGCCTTTCTTTAAATCCCTCATTTAATTTCCACCCTTAGTGACATCCTGAAGCAAAGTCTCACACTGTAGCTATTCACTGTGAAGACAGGCACTAGCATTTTCCTTCTTTCTGGTTTTGTGTAATGCCTAGAGACTTCATCTGTGCAATATTTTTATGCTTGCCTATATTCAAATACAATTGCTAGACCAGTAACTAGGAGAAACCCACTGGCAATGGATCAGGATAGCTTTACCTATTCACCCTCTGCAAATGTTTATACCAAAGTTAAATAGTTAAATCATGGCCAGTGAAAGAAACCTTCAGATGAATCTGCAGAATATTGCAGGAAAAAGAAAGCAGCTGAGACCTGTTTCTAAATGGAAAGGAGAGTAGGAGAAGCACTGGAAAAGAATAAGGATTTGGTTGGATTAAAAGCTGTGTAAGAACCAAGATAAAAGCAGAGTGAAGAAAAAACGGTATCATAGATGACTGTCAGYAGGTAGCTGCACATTTCAGTACCTATACAAAGTACTTCGGGAGAGGTCTGAGCGGGCTCAACCTTTATTTTCAGTGAAAACAGATGCCTRTCTTATCATTTACAAGTAGTTTGTTTTTGATTATTCTGGCCAATGCCTCTCCCCAGTTAYAATTTTCAGTATTTTCGTACTGCGCACTGTAGGCAGCCTATTGATAGATTGAATTTTGACTCCTGCATTCAAAAATCACCATATTTTTTTTTCTTTTGTGCCTTGATAGATTTAATTACAAAAGAATGCAGAATATTATCTACAGATTTGCACACAGCCCCAGCAAAAACAGACCCCAGCAATGTTATTTTTGTAATTTGCCAGGTATCCATCTGACAAAGTAAAGCACATGTAGCTGAGATACTTATAAGAGAGCTGAATGTACCTTTTTGTCTTGAGCTTAATGAAGTAAACACTCAACTATTACACACAAAACAGATATAGACATAGAAGCAATGCAAGACTACTGAATTTAGGAAATTATTTCTCTTCACTTTTCTAGTCATTTTGTGCATTTAATCTATTTATTTACTGGGACTTTTTTTTCTTGCAAAAATTAAACACACGTTCAGCTTTCTGACAGTAACATAAAAATGTCTCCATTAAAATTTTCTATCAATAAAAGTATTTCAATTCAAGAATTTGCAGAAAATTGATGCAACATTTTACATATATATAAGTTTATGTTAACATCGGGGGACTCATTCTCATTTTGCTTGTAACAGTGTCATCCACTTTATGTTTAAGAACAGCTGGCCACAATGTCTTACAAATATATCCTTTTTTTTTTTTTTTGAATAGAAATGGAGAGTACAAAACCAAGATTTCTGTAGGCTCCCCTTTGTTTTTTTTTTATAATCTTTTAGAGGGTATTTCAGCTCACTTATTTTACGTATATCAACTGATTGTTTTGAAGAAAGGAAATCAGTGACATCCTCTCAGCTGTGCATATACTGAGCTTACTCCAGGCAGAAAACAATCACTCTAGAGCCCCTCCTGCATTGCTATGCAAATCTGTTGTAGTATCATCAATCTTAAACAAATACCAAAACAATCTTTCTGATTTTAGACATCATTTCTATACGCCTTAATTTCACAGACACAAACATGAAGAAGTGCTTTAACAACTGACTGTCCTCTCAGCTCCAGGGTTTCACCAACAACCAGGGAAAAATGCTGATGCTGTAATTAAACCACTTCTTGATGGTGCTTAGCCACTCACAAAGAAAACATTTGGGGGGTTGAGTGCGTATTTACTTAAACAAACTGACAACTAGATTTTCAAACATAATCCCATGTAATTTCCTCAGAATGCACAGCACACTAAGCCAGGCAGGAAATTTGCTCCTAGCATTTGTTGTTTTAATCCTCTTCAAACCAATGCTTTCAGTCTGATGTGCTTCACGGGCTTTAGGTGCTGTTTTACAGCATCAGTACCTTAAAATCTTTAAAAATACTTTAAAATCTTTTTTAAAAAWWWTTTTTTTWAAAATCTTTAGAATTTTTATTTTGCTGCCTCATTCTGTGAAAGTCTTCGGACCGCTCATGTTGATTATCTGTAGGATCTAGTAAGAAATCAGTCACTAACATCAGATTTTCCCAGTCTTATCACTCATAACCACTGATCTAGCCTTCCTTTCGTGGTAATGTCTTTGATGTTAGATGTGCTAAAGAAGGACTAGGAGAAGAAAATAGAAGGGAAGACTGAAGAATGATGAGAGAGAAGGAAACAAAAAATAAATGCCTCGGTGTTGACAACATTTTACAGGGCTGAAAACGTTTTTTAAAACATTTCCTAGGAGAAATGGGCAGGTAGCACAATACCATGTGCCGTTTGAATTTAAGGGTCAATAAACTTTCTTCAGTTGCAGGAAGGGACATGGCTTSAAATACAAGATTTGATTTAAATGATCTCTTGCTGAATTTGAGGTGGCAGGGAAATGAAGTGAAATCAATATGTCAGAGGGACCACATCTCTTGTTAGTGTGTCCCCTGGTATAGTTCCAATTAATTTCAAGGCAACTGTTCTGATTTATTGCTACTGAGTTCTGGGGCAGCCACTGAAGCACAGGGCTAACTTGCTTGCATGCAGTTGCCATTTGTGCCTGTGTTTTAATAATCCCACCTGATCAATATCTTGAAGAAGGGAGTGAGTTTTGCCTTGTAGTCTTTCTGGCTTCCACTGGGGAAGCGTCCCTGGTGCCTGCTCCCATGCTCAGTTCCTCGCCGTGTTGTGTGATGGGGAGGGCAGAGGGACCAGGCAGGGTGTCCCTTTCCCAAAACGATGCAGTTCTTCTCTTTTCCTTGGTCTATTGAGTCAAAATTGCAGTCTAACCAAAGAGCAGATATTGAGTAAGGTGTGGATAGCCCAGGGGCTGTTAGACTGTGCAGTTAGTCTGCAAATGGTTGTGAGATTGGTTTAATTTTATAAAGAATGCTGCTGTGATGTACTAGGGTTGCTAAAACCCAATATTCCCAGAAAAGAGATTGGTCTTTAAAAGTAAATGACTGAAAACAGCAATTCAATTAAAGTCAGTACTTCTGGGAAGGGTTTTATGCTGCAATCTGAAAGACTGAGACTACCTCATTCTGAGAGTTTGCCCCCAAGCACTGACTTAGCAGAAATGAAGCAGACAGATTTCCTTCCTTCCTTCCTTCCTTCCTTCCTTCCTTCCTTCCTTCCTTCCTTCCTTCCTTCCTTCCTTCCTTCCTTCCTTCCTTCCTTCCTTCCTTC
>NW_020454994.1:109243-126863 GCF_003342845.1 Nothoprocta perdicaria
AGTACTCCAGGTGCGGCCTCACCAGAGCTGAGTAGAGGGGCAGAATCACCTCCCTTGACCTGCTGGCAACACTCCTCCTGATGCAGGCCAGGATGCCATTGGCCTTCTTGGCCACGAGGGCACACTGCTCACTCATGGTTGGACTTAAAGAAAGCAGGTTGCTCGAACCATGAAAAACTCCATGGAAAACATTGGCTCAACATGTGTTACTTAAAGCAGGGGCATCTGCATGACTAACTGAAGGCAAACCTCAGAAAACAACAGTGTGGTCCCATGCATGAGGCTCTGAGCATTGCACACCAGGTCCAGAGAAGTCTGCAGGAGTCTCTGCTGTGACAGGATTTACGTTCAGGCTGTATTAAAGGAGACAGGCCAAGTGCACAGATCAACTGCCCTCTACGCTGGATTGCAATAGACCTGCTATTGTAGTTAGAATGGGTTCAAAATTCCTCTTTTTTGTTTTATTCTCAGCTGACATCTTTATACCACTTTGGCGATTTCTCTGTGTAGTTTGAAGCAGTTGTGAACTGACAGTGAAGTGCATACGAGATGGATCTACTGGAAGCTTAAAAGCTGTCTTTCATGTTTAAAAAGCAAAAGGTGAGTTTTTCCTTCAGAAGCACATGCTTGTTATTTACCCTTTCTGTTTCTAAGGAGGATGACATTTCTCCTAGAGAACCATAAAGGCTAAAATGGGTTATTTTTGAACTATTTTGAACTAACTTAATCTTCAGCGTATTCCTAGACCATTCAAATATAAGAAGGAAAAAAGAGAGCTATGTATGCTGTCAAAAACTACAGTCTTAAAAACCTCATGTTTAGTATCCAAAGACTCTTTCATTGTTTGGGTAACACACAGCACTGCACTAAGACTGAGCATTAGAATTATTTTTTTTAAGGCCACCACCTCTTCTCCAACAGAGAGCTATTAGCCACTATCACGGATGCTGGATGCAGAACTGATAATTACTCTTTTTTTGTCAACATGCAGCATTCTTAACTTTGCTCTTTGGTATTTTTTTCTCATTGCTTTTCTTCTGCACGAAAATGCRCTTGAGCTTACAACAGACTAGTGCAAAATAAAGAGCTTAAGTAGTATATTAGTGAAGCTAGGTTGCTGGCACAAGGCTTTTCACAGATGCTTAGTGCTGTGTTGAATTCTGGTTTAGGTTGGGTGTAATGGCATAACTTAAAATGGTATAATCCTAAAAAATATTTTTGTATCTTAAATTTCTGACTCCTTTTGTTAATTATAATGCTGAGTGCAGTGAAAAGCACTCGCTGCTTTCGTTACCTTGAAGTACTCAAAAGCTCAACTCCATATTTATTGAAAAATTATAATTTCTGGGTTAACTTGAAATAGCAGTATGTATAGATCAGGAACAAAGAGGGGTCACTGAGCAATTCAAGTATTGCACTTGTAAATGGATTTGTAAAATCGATTTGTAAATGGATTTGTAAAAGKATTTGTAAAATCTCAAAACCTGGAAATTAATAATAAAGGTCGCTGTTTATGGGTGCATTAACTCAGTGCTTTATTTGCTTCTAGCATCATTTCAGTCTTTGCTTTGATACCAAGCTTGACAATTGTGTAATTCTTGCACTAATCCCATCTTAAAGTACAAGACTATTTGCACTTCCCTCCCTGCACAGGCTGGAGCCCTTTTGTGCGAGCTGCCCATTGTCTCTTGGGATGTTTCTCCAGGTTTCAGGGGACACTGAAGAAGGAGCAGGGTCAGGCAAATTCCTACAGCAGGAAATAGGAAGGGGACGTGGTGGAACAGGTCCAGGGAAAATCTGCTGATCCCAAGGGTGTTAGGCACCTTCTTGGAAGGTGCAATGCATCTTCTTGGAATGGGCTGTTCAGAAAGGCAGTGGACGCTGCCTGTTCAGATAGCTGCTCTGCTCTCTTTTACTACCACCAAAAAAATTGTCTTGTTGGCTTTTTGCAAATTAGTTTGAATAGATTAGATCCTTTCATCAAGGACCTTTAACTCTATCTGGAGCTAAGCTGACTCTTTGTTAGGTAAAGCTGCTAGCTTTTTGTTTATGTGTGAAACCTCACCAGGGAAGAACTAATTTTCTAAAAAAAATGAGAGTTGTAGACTTTGTAAAGTTTGTTGGTAGGGCTCCRCTCTACCAACATAGGGCATATGAGATAATAGGACAAGAAAAGGATTCGCAAATGTATGTGTTCACTTGCTGTCTCTTCCTGCACCTAGCAGCCAGGCTAAGAATATCTTAGATAAAGAAATTAATCTTGATGGTGTTTCTGAGGTTGACAGTTTTTCAGCTGTGGTGCTAAAGTATTACATGACAGAGCCTTTCATTAGCTGTTCCGCATTTATTGAAGCAGCTTTTTCCTGACAATAAAGAATGATTTATGTAACTCCTGGCACTATCCTGACAGTGCAATATCTAGTGGACAAGGCAATTTTTGTCACTCCCAGCAAAAATACAGAGATGGAGACTCCACAGATCTCAGGCAGATGATATCAATGTGACATCTCCTCAATGGGAGGGAAACGTACCTCTATACTAACCTTTATACTGAAAGCCTGGATATTTGGTGTTACTGCTGGATTTTTACTGTATGTTATCAGGGTAGGGAAGCAGTCCCTTCCACTGAGAAGTGTGATCCTCTCTGTCCCCCTCTTCTAAAGCAGTAGTCATTGCTCCATCAAACACATCAACACAGGGCTGCATTGGAGGTTGGTCTTCATTTGCTTCTCAACCTGCAGCACATACTCCTATGAACACTCCTCTCACAGCAACCTCTTTCTTTATTGGTTTTACATGTTATGTTCCTTCATTGCACTGAAGAGCTCTGTTCTTTCCAAAACAAGAAATAGTGCTTATGAGTAAGTTAACAAAACATATCATACCAATTAAAAAAAAAAAACCTTATGGTTAGCAACTCTGAATGTTTCAGATTTACTCATGTAAATGGGCGAACATCGAAGAAATCTACTTAGCTTGTGGATAAAGCAACTAGTTTTAGGTGAATCATTCAATGTAACTAAGAATCAGTGAAAAAAGAGCATTGCATCTTTGTGTACATGATTCATGATCCAGCACTAGGACTTGCATGGGATCCCCCATATGCAGGAAACTAGGACTTGCATGCAATCTCCCATATGCAGGAATGCCACAGTCACAGATCTTTTGCAATTTTTTAGCACCTCTCTCCCCATCAATTTTGGCCTTTGATTAATTTGTGAATTTGAGATAACTTCTGTGTTTCTGAGAGATATCGGTTTCAGAGAATTTAATTAGGAATTTAATAGTTTCAAAGGAGAAGTTTCTGCATCTAAAAAAAATCTGCTTTCAACCTTCTAGTTGTTGCAGAGAACAAGGTGGAAAACGAAATCTTGCTGTCTGCATTCAGCCTCTTCTTCATTGTGGGTTTCCTCCTCGCTCTGATCCTTCAGCAACAGTGGCAGGACCTGAAGGTAAGAGTAGTCATCACTGGTGAGTCAGCACCAGGCCCAGAGACTGCAGAGGAGATGTATTTGACTTTTAATTTCTGCATTATTTCTAGACCTTCTGAATTAAAAACAACAGCAAAAAGACTTAGCTAAGCACATGTTCCTAGCTTGTCCTGTCTTTAAATGTTGTGCTTAATTACYGAGTGCAAATTAATTAGAAGTCTTGGGTCATTTATTTTAAAACATGATCCAAAATTTGCTCCTGAGCTTAAGCCAAAGAGCTGTTTTGGGACTAATGAATCATACCTTATAATAAGTCAGTCCTACCCATTGATACAGTCTCAGCCTTTGGGGAGTGGGGATTAATTAGACCCCATATTTCAGTCAGAAAAACAGGTATCTGAATGTGTATCATATTCCTTCTATTTCTCCTTAGTTTGAATGCCTCCATCTGTAGATGAGAGGGAGATGAACACTCTGTTGAAAGCAGTCATTTGCTTAATGTTTAATGTTCACGGGACAGTTGCATTTAATCCATTCGTTTTTGTGAGCCATCTTGTTAATTAAAAAAATATAGCCTGAGTCAATTCAGGACTCGTATAAGAGGGTAGTTAATTGTATTGGTTTGGGTTTGAGACCTGGCAAGTGAAAAGCAACTTTTCCATCACTGCATCATCTGAGAAATTCCTGACATATGTAGTAGAGTAGCTCTTTTGCAAAACAGTTGGGATGAGAGACATCCAACTGGCTTTGATTTGTGGCCTAGGGTAGGATTTAGTGCTGACCTCCATAGAGGGTGAGGGAACGTGTCTTTTAGAGATGCCTTATTCAGGTAAACTCCATGAAGGGGATCTTGTGGCCATCTAGAAATGGGATGATGACATTGTAAGGATCTGTAATTAATGAAAACTCTGAAGGCAAACAGCATTCTGGGAGCTTCTGAAATGATAAAACAATTTATACTTTTTTTTTTTTTCATTTTGGCAGGCACACTGAATCAGAATAATTATCCCTTTTAAAATGATTAAAATAATACAATTGGAAATGATTTGTGAAAAAAAAGCACAGAATGCTGTGCAAAGATACAAAAATTCACCTGTCTGTGCTGGATAATCACCAGTCTTTTACCTGTTTAAAATGGTGGGCAGCTTTGGCTTCTGCTCACAGGCAGAACAGCAAACTGGTGCTGGGATTATTTATTGACAGCCAAGCTGCAAAGTGCTGGATAGGAAGAATTAACAAGGTAATCAAGCAATAATTAAAATTATTCTTGCAGGTCAGGTCAGGTCAGGTTAAACTGGAGTGAGAGCATTTTCCATTTGAATGGACCATGAATTAAAGCATTTGAAAGGCTTCAGTAGAAGCAAAGTTGTCCTTATAAATAGCCATACCCATGTTTGCCACTTTTGGTCTTTCTCTGTCAACCATTTTGTAGAGAATTTTGTGAGAATGAAGACAGGGAAACTTCAGGTCTAACCAATTTGATCAAAATGAATTGTAAAAGTGTTTGTAACTAGAAGTAGTCTAGAACCAGATTCTAGTCACTAAGTGGAGTACAAAGATGGGATTTTTGTGAAGGTGAGTTGATGGTCTGCTGGGCTTTCTTGCATCAATAATGAAGATCAACATTGCTACAATGTAACTACAGTAATATGACTAAAATATATGAGGTTTTTTTTTTTACTGATATTATAGTATCAATRATGAATGCTTTAGTCAGTTTGGCAAAAGCAATTATGCTGCCAATATAAACCGAGAACTAGACCTATTGACTAGGGTTATTAAAACAACAAAATGAAGATGCAAAGTACATAAACTCAAGCTGTAAGAGTACGCTTAAGATCCTTTGCGACAAACCTCCTTCAGGTAAATCTTGTTTAGACAAATGAACAAAAYTGCTTTGCTTTGGCACACCAAGGTTTCTGTACTTCTGCAAAAGTTATGTTGCAGGGCTGACACATTACTCTAGTTCAATTTAATTTCAGTCTAGGCTGGAAGTCCACATAAGTCTGAGTGCATGTTAGCATAGAGTACTTAGCATAATGTTTCATACTCTCCTCCATCCACTTCTTTCTTTACCAAGTAAACCACAGAAATGCCAATCAGAATGCCAAACAAATCCTGATGCAYCTGCTGGGTATTTACCGACTGAATAGATACAGCATTTACTGCTCAGAACAAGCTGAATTTGAATTCTGAAGTTTTAAAGAAATATATTTTTCTGGTGTTGGTATTGGTGTTTTGAGTAGTTCTTCATTATAGATCTGGAGAGAAGGTACTTTTGACTTCCACCAGCTTCCAACAGTTCACCACTCTTACATGAAGTGGTAAATGGACTCTAAAGAATCCATCTTACAGCCATTAATTCCCCATTTACTCATTAAACTCTGTGTGGATAGAGCAGGTCTTGATGTCCCAGAAGAAAAGAACAACATGATATTAAGTCAGACAGAACAGCTTATGTGAAATAACACAATCAGGAGCTTAAAATGGAAAGGTCAATAAATGTTCTGTATTTATGGCTACTGGCCACTAAAATAATCCTTTAAATTTCATCCACTGCCTACGTGAAACATACTTTGTTCCATCAAAAGAATTCAAAACATTGAATAGAAAGTTCAAGGGCTGTGCCAAAATATAAAAAAAATAAAAAACTCAAAAATTCTAGTKTTGTGTTTCTCTCAGAGGCATTGGGGCCTCCCCTAAATCTTGATTTCAAGGGAGGGAGCTCAAGAAATCTTTGGCACTTTGGACAGTGCTCTCCACACTTCTCCACATCCACTGAGAATACTGAGTATTCTCAGTATGAAGTTCATGTTTTGAAACAAATCTTCCTGCTATGTGGAAGGTTTTCTACAGACACAGTGAAAGAAAACGAGTCTCTCTCTCAGTAAATTTGCAGTCCCACTGCGATAAAAAAATGGATCTGACACAAAGATGAGTAACTGTAAGGAAATATCCTTAGCTGAGCCCTGACTTGGTTTTTCTTCTCTTAGATGGTGTCTAACCTGTCATTGAGTCATGCACTTTAGATACGTTTACGTTGTTTTGCCAGAGCAAATGCAAGGCTCTGTTACTCTAAATTGTTTGTTTCTTACCATGCCTGGCACTGAGCAGTTAATGAGCAGGCTGTGTCTGTGCAGGAACTCGCACATTTGCTCAGCCCAGGCTTTGATCCTGCRTCAGTAAGAACCAGCTTCAGCCCAGAAGCTGTGTAATTGGGTTGGTATGGCACGGTGCCCAAGCTAATGTGTTTTTCCTCGCAGCTGAGCGGTGATAATGCAGTCACACAGCTCGTGTCTACTGGCCTCAAAAGTGTGAGCAGAGTGAATGCACGTTGATCTGCATCCCTCAGACTGCACATATTCTGTGTGCTAACTTGAGCACTCGGTCACAGACAGGCTCAAAACCAGTATTTAACTGCGCTTATCCTTCCACTTGTGGCTATTAAAACAACTAGAACTACAACAAAGTCCTTCAGAACTGCTTGCCTTTGGCCAGTGCCGAGGCATCTGTATGGCCATACAGTAAATCCTTCTTCTTTCTTTATTTTTCTCTGAACAATGTAATTTCCTCAGGCACTTGGTGATATTATTAAAAACAATCACATATTTTAAAAGTCCCAGAAGACACTGGCAGTCAACATGTACCAAGCTCTGCTATGTTTTTTACAAGATCTGGATTCTTAGCTATCAAGAGACACTTGTACAAAGCTATATCTAGGACAGGTCCTACAGAAAGGTATCTTGAAATATTTTGCAGGAGCTGAACTGAGACACACTGAACAGTGGACTCACTGACTAACATGAATTATACCTAGGTTTTACATGAAAAATAAGGAACATCAACACATCACTAGCCACAAAAATCAGACAGTGTTGCATCTCACAAAAATCAGACAGTGTTGCATCTCATCCACCATGTTCTGATAGTCCATTCCTTGTTGGTATATCTCCATCATTATACATCCATCACTAGCCCACTAAGAAAAGCAGTTATTGGCAGACTCTCTCAGAGCTGGCTGAAAACTTCGAACTTCTGTATTCTAAGTCCTGACTCCAGCCCACTGACACCAGTGGAGCCTGGTGGTCAGCAAACACCATCTTCTACATGTGAGAATTAATATGAGTGCTGCAGTGACTTTATTTATTTATTTATTTATTTATTTATTTATTTATTTATTTATTTATCTATGATATATGGATAGCTGGGTCCCAGGCTGAGTGGGTTCACCAACCTGAGAGCACTTGTGGACTACAGTGGCTTGACTCATGCGAGAGGAACTATTCAGTGTCAGACTATTCTCATCCAAAGCAAATTTTTCTGTACTTTTTTATTCAGCTGATCTGCTTTGCTTCCCAGWGCTGGACTTGTACTATATTCAGAAATATCAGTGTGGAAGTAACAGGGAGTCTCACCAGGCACGAGGAGGTCTTGAGTCACATTAAAGAATCATTAGATTAAGTTCCTAAATAGTGAAAACTCCTCTTTTTCTGTATTTCCTATACATGGAAATTCAACAGACCAGTGTGAAGAACCAAAGTTGTCCAGAACAGGCAGCTTATTAGAAAAATCTTGCAAGAWTAAATCCAAAGTCTGAACTTTGCCTTCCTCTTGTACAGGAGAAGTTCTCTGTACTTAGAAACTTCGCTGCATGCAAAAAGTTCATGCATGAGGGAGAAAGTAACTACTCACCTGGTCCTTGCTGCCCATCCAGTTTGGGGATAGGGGAAAAGAGAAATAAAAGCATCCATTGCATCCAGAGTAGTTAGAAAAGCTTGTGTTGCAGTTGCACACTGTGTTTGTTTGAGGATCAGTGAAAGATAAATATGCTGCTATTTGTATAGACTTGTTTGCTAGTGCAGTCTCTACTTGCACCCCATTTCTGTGGATGTGGTGAGTTAATCATTATGAAACCATCATTCTAAAAAGCTGGAATTACCACTAGTTAACATAATATGTACTTTCAAAATTGGCACTTCGTAGAAGGTATCTTTGCTTTTGTAAACCATTAAAAAATCTTTTGTTCCATTTCAAAAGAACGCATATATCATGAAGTTCTTTAACCACATTCTTTTTTTACACAAATCAAAAGACAGATAGAGGTTTCTCTGGAAACCGGTCTTAAACTGTATATTAGCATAACCATATCAATGATGTGTTTTGCACATTTCTGATAGAGTACATATAGAAATATTTATTCTTGTTTCATGATTAGCTAAAGTGAAAGGTCAGAATTTCAGAAAATGAATGTAAGAAAAAATCCGACTAGATTTGAAATATTTTGGTTTGAATCTGCTTTCTATCATTATTAACATTGTTTTAGCTGCCATTTAAAACTTCAAAGCAGAAAGTAATGGAAATTTGCATAAATATGAAGAGAAAGTATTTCTACAGCTTCATAACTTAAAAAAATACTCAAAGGAAAAAATCTGCAAAACTGACTTTCACTGTAATTGCTTTTGTTAATAAAATATCAACACTTTTCAATAAAAAAATAAAAATAGTATCAAAAAGACACTGTCTAGAAAAAGTACTCAAATATAAAACTTGCACAGTCCTATTATTTTCTAAGGGCATCCCCTTATGAGGAACTTCTTTCCTGTGAGGGTGACAGAGCCCTGGCACAGGCTGCCCAGGGAGGTTGTGGAGTCTCCTTCTCTGGAGGTCTCCAAACCCGCCTGGATGCCGACCTGTGCCCCGTGCTCTGGGTGTCCCTGCTGGAGCAGGGGGTTGGACTGGATGATCTCTAGAGGTCCCTTCCAACCTCAACCTCTCTGTGATCCCGTGATCCTATGCATRTTTTCCACAGGTAACGGTAGCTGGGTTAAGCCCCAAGTGACTAAACTTGGGGCTACCATAGAGTTATTACTTCTGCTAACACTCATAAAAATGCAGTGCTATTCTTACTGAACTGCAGCWATCCCTATTAACATGAAACTTCATCTGACGCCTAAAAAATAGGACTTTTCAGTAGCATTCAGCATCTATCTGAACTGCTTGCACTGAAGTTCTGCCCATGCTATATGTGTGTCAGAAAAGTAAATTTATACTTAATATATGGCTATCCTAGCTGGGTGTACAATGAGAGAAGACAAGAAGCTGTGTTGTCATATCAAATGGCCTCAGCAGAAATAGTCCTCATATTTGTCAGAGCTCTGTCCCTTAGAAACCTGTGATTAAGGCTTATTTTTTCACTTGAACAAAACCTAAGAAAATATAAGCTCTCAATCCTTATGACTCCGGGGGAAAATAACTGATTATTATTTTTAGAACACAGTCTGTTATATAATTTTTATGCAGTCGGTCTTAAGGCTTCTGAGAGGAACTGACCTCTTCAACCCTTAGGGCTGGTAATTTGTCTGGAAAGAGGGGAGGAAACATTTGAGGAAGTCTAAACCGTGAGATGAAGTAGAAAGAGGAGTGTTGCAGAGATGAGACAGAAAGAGAAAATTAGGAACAATATTGCTGAAAATGGGTGAAATTCAGTCAAGCTGGGATTCGTGCATGCGGAGGATATACAGATAAAATACAGATATTCAGAAAAAAAAAGTATAATGAATGTAGTAAGTGTGTCATGGCTCTCGTACAGAGTAGTCCAGACTTTAAAAGTTTTGKTTTTTTTTCACTTCAGGTAAAAGCAAAAAGAAGTCCCCAATTCAGGCCTGACTGAATGAAGATTTGCAAGATCTGTTGCAAGATTTGCAAGATTTGCAAGATTCTGTTTTATAGCAGCTGTAAAACATAGCAATACGAAGCTGTGAGTTGRAAATGTCTTCTCCGGGCTTTTGTCTATTAAATTAAAAATGACCCATTTTAGAAGTAAAGCAGAATAGAACACTAAATGTTTTGAAATATTTCTTATTGTARTTCATGCACTCATAATTCTGGCAGGAGAATTCTCCTTTTTTTGAGCCTGGTCAGATATTGTTGGTGATAGTGACAGCCAAGTATCAAATTATAAAAGTCCAAAGCAGTTAGTTAAACAAAAAGTTATTATGGAACCCTAATATAAGCTATATTTCTAGTCTGTCTCTGCCCAAGCTCCTTTTATGCATCTTCAGTACTAAACTTCTCACTGCCTGGAAGTTAGCAAGCATGAAATGCCCATCTGCAGTCTGGATGTAGTGTGCTGGAGTGTGCACAGGTGTAGACTATTTAAGTAGGGAATGTCCTGGTAGCTTCACCTCTAAAATTAAAAGCTGTATAGGTATGTTTTAGGTATATAGGTATGTTTTCTCTAGAGCCATCTCTTCGTAGCCRTCTAAGTGAGACTAAATGACATCAATGAATTTATGCAGGAAAAAAATGCATCCTCATCTTTTAAAGCTAGTTCATCAAGTAATTCATGGTTTCTTCCCCTTCAGAACTTTCTCACTTTGGTTTTGTACTTTGTCACCTTGAGAGTTTGACATCTTAAATGCACTTTTCCCCTCTATTTCTCTCACTTTCTGGTGTTCTCAGATAACAAATGTGYAGAGTAACATTCTGTTTCATGTCAGTACATTACTACTGAGAGTTCTTTTTTTTTTTTATTTCTGTCTTATTTCTGTGGTTATACACAGTAGGAACATGAAGGATGTCATATAATGATGCTAGAAAAGCTRTTAATAGGAATTATAGAGTCTACAYCTTTTGGCTCTGAAAGTGCCTAAAGCACTGTTTTCCTCAAATACACAAATTTAGATTTTTTTGTTTGTTGTAGTTGTTGCTGCTGTTGCTTGATGTTTGTTATCTATTCTGATTGGGTCTTCATTGGCTTGCTGGATGCTTGCAACATACAGAAGAGAGATGAAGTAGATGTCATCCCTTCCAGGGAGGGCACACATGCTGTCTGGCACCACTACCATAAGGACATGTCCCACATGGGACAAAGAGACAACAAAKATCCTGAAGGGCTGGGAAAAGTGACCCTGGAGGTCTCAGAGGGGCCTGCAAGTGACAGAGAAACAAAGGACAGGGAAAGAGAACTGGAAGTGGAGGTGGAAAGGGGCTGTGAATAGCAACAAGAGTCTCTCTTCCTCTCTTAGGTCTCTGTTTGTCCGCCCAGGAATGGGTCCCAAGGATTGCTTACACCTTCCCTTCTCTTCACATCTGTATTCAACATCCCACTGCATTTTTCCCACCTAGAAAGTGAGAATAATGACACTAACAGGTATCTTTAAATTCATAGGAGAACACAACTTTTGACAGGTGAGCTGAGCTGAGAGTTATAAGAGGATGGTGCTCAGAAATGAGGAAGAAGCAATAGTGTAAAAAAAAGAAGTGGTTGGATATGAGAGTTTTTCAAGTGCAATGAAATGGGCAGAGGACTTTCATGAGGTCTGACTTTATTAATCCTGATTGCTGGGCAGTTCTGGGGGAAAATCATTGTCCAGTAGATATTTGCCAACAATAAGAGGSTTTCATTCTGAAACGTGGTATGTCTGCATATCCACATTCAGGACTATGGCTAGAGAATTATAACATCTCCCTGCCATTAGGGGAAAATAATTTAGATCTGGTTTCAAGTGTCACAGTGATCCATGATCCCAGGCTTAAAGGTGACGGTGGCAATATGCGGTCAGATGAGTCAATGCTTTCACCAGGGAATTTGGAATCACACAGCTCYGAAGGATGAAAAGTAAGTAGATATATATCTCTGGAATTCCCTGTTATTTCATTCTCAAGAAAATTGATAGTTTAGTCTTATGTGCCTAAAGAAAAGTCACAAATCAAAAAGTGAAGGATGCTATTCTAAGCAGACAAATGGAGAGAAATGTAAATTAATAAGCTCAATTTCATTCAGACTGTAATTTCCTCTGCTGACCTCAGTACATGCARATTAGTTTTATGTCAGGATAAAGAATAAAGTTACATTTATCTTCCTTTTTAGGTTAAACTGGTGTAATCTACTGAAAGTGATTTTTTCAGTGCTTCAGAATTTTAGTGCTTTCAGGTACTGGAACCCACCTGCTTTGCCCATCTGTCTATTTTTTTTTAGCTTAATAACAGCCTGGCTAACTATTATTTATTCTTCTACCTAAATGAGTCTGTACTGAATTTATGTTTGGTTTATCATTATTAGTAATATGTCATTCCAATAAATACTTGAGGCTTATGCTTAGCTACAACCCCCCAGTTAAATATATTGATGGTCCTTCATGGATCACAAAGCCTTTTAAATAGTAAGCAATCTGATTTCACATATTTGCACTGTGTTTACTCCTTTTACATACTGCATATTCACCCTGCAGTGATGAGTTCAGCACAACTCTTAGAAGACTAAAAGATCAGTTCTCTTGGGCTTCATCTGAATTCTAGTACAAACAATGCAAATGTCCATTTACTATAAAGGTCTTAGGGTCAAGTACCTAAATATGCATGTACTATACTTGCTATAGCAATTCCTATTCAATTTATATTGCAGAAGTCTAAGGCAATATCCTGGATTTGTATAAATCAATTGAAGTTTTGCCGCCAGCTTCAAAGACATTTAGACATTTTGGCTGTAGCAGTCTGGGGAGCTTATGAAGTCAAAACTGCCTGGGAAATATGATTGGATCTGGCACCTAGACTGTAGCTGGAGCATCTCTTAGAGCAAATCTCARTCACAGAAGGCTATGCACCTGTCTCTCCTCAGAAAACAGGTCTGAAATACAAACTGCTATCAGAGAAAACAGATCAAAGGTTTTTATTATTTTTTTTTCTCTCACAAAGAGCATTTCTTAAGTTATTCATGATAAAGAAGACAGAACAGATCCACCAAAGTAAATCAAGAACCTGAGTTCTTTGGGAAAATCCTGAATGTGAAAGTTGACATCATTTATATCAGTGTCTCCAAGGCAATCAGACATCTTTTGTGCTTGGTTTGCAGCAAGACTTAAACTGTATTTAGTTCCTTTGTATTTATGCTACCTAGGTAGCACCTGGCAGCTTTCATTAGTACCAATCTTGGCTCAGACATAAAGAATGTAAAGTGCAATAGGCAAAGAGGCAGGGAAGACTACGAACAGGACTTGGATCAAAGGTCTTTGGAACTTGCCTTCATCAGAGGTCCTTGTGGATTGAATTAACCAGTGCTCAAATTCTTTTGTGTTGCTCCAAGAAAAWAAACTGAAAGAACCACTTTACAGCTACCTTGCATCAACATARAAGTCCAAAACAGTAGTACTGATTCCTGACTCTAGCCCCTAGCTATCATTTTTTTTTTTTTTATCTTGTAAGAAAATCAGGAGAATGACATTTCCTTCTTACTACCAAAGACTTAGGGAGTTCAAAAGGCCATTCTGCAAAATGCCATGTATGTGCTTTAAATATGAGGAAAACATGATTACACCTGGGTCCCACTGTGTCCTGTCTTTGCTGAGAAAGAAACAGCTGTGCAAAACTAAAGAATGCTCAGAAATAAACTGTATCATGAATGACTAAATTCAGCAGAGTGTCTCCTTTTCCTGATCTGTACGTATTTTGTCCTGGCATCGAGATAAGGCTGTTTAAGTTTTGGCCTGTCAGGATCACTAGGCAGGACAATATTAGATTTCTGTGAGTGAGATCCCAACGAAAGAGGTTACATATTCACTGCAGTGCAAAGCAATATAGGCAGCTCAAGGAGCCCCTGGTCTTGCCTCTCAGCAGGAAGTGTTCCCACAGCCAATACTATTGAAGTAACCATATCTAGATATTATAGATTTATAATCTGTGAATCAAAATATCTTTTTAGCTGGATGAGACCTCAAGCCCACTGTTTTAACCAACCAGACAATGAAGTGCAAAATCTGATCAACTGCTTTTTTTCTAATGCTTGTGCTTGCTGCAGCTTTTAGGCATAATGCAGAATACAGGGCGATTTGTGCATAAACACCTGTTTTTATTTCAAGGGCTCACACATAGCCCCATTCCTCTGAAACAGCTAGGTCCTGTTAGCCAGCAGCACCCCTGCCCTTCATTAGCAGGCACTCAGTTTCCAAAGGTCAGAGGCTGGGAGAGTGCTTGGGAGAAGCTAATTCATATCTGCTTGCCCTGACCTTCTCCTTCCCCTTAGGCATCTGTTTTTGGCCAAATCAGATACAAGGAAGGGGGACAGAAGACCATGTTTTCATTCTCAAGGCAGCAAACCGAGTGGCTGTAGTCTTCAGCTTCTCATTCCTGGCAGGTATGACTCAGATGATACACGATGAATTTCAGATGATTTCAGACATGACCAAAGCCAGCAGAGCCAATATACCTGGTGACATCATCTGGGAGCAGCCCTCATGCACTGACCATGTCACATATGGAACTATCTTTTTTTTTTTTAATTTTTTTTTTAAATTTTTTTTGGGTCATAAAATCTTTTTTCACTTAAATCATCATTTTATCTAAGTGATCTATCCAGCAATGTGGTTGACTGCTCACTCCGTTCCGACTATCTAGCTAGTGACACAGCTGTGAGGTGAAGAAATGCCAGAATCCTGCTTCACAGACTGGTAAGTAAAGCCTCTACCCACAAAGACAAATAGCAACAAATGCAATATCTGGGCTGTGTTCAATAGTGCTAAAACAGAAGCTATTTATTGTCTTGAGTTATTGAAGCCATTATGGGAGATGCATCTGCTTTCATTCAGGGCTTCAGTCCTGCCAAAAGGAACAGCAGGTGTTTGAGGAAGAAGATCTTTACATGTCCACTAATGAGAAACTGCAGGTTTATTAAGAGGTTAAGAGGTTGATGTTAAGCAATAAGAAACTCAGACACTAGTGAATTATTTTATTCAAATGGTGCCCCAACCAGTGAGCCTGAAGAGGTATATGCACATGTAGTTACAGGTCTATGCGGCATTTTCTTCAACCTCACAAATGTTTTTAATAATGGGTGTTAGAGATGCGTAATTTRATCTGTTATTTCACAGTTGTGTTATTGCAATGGCGCGATTCCTATCCCTGGATTCACTTCTGCAAGGCCTCTTTTAGAACTGGCCTTTGAAATCACCTTTCACTCTGCAGCAAAAACACTTTTCATGCGTTTTATCACTAGGAGAATCTCTCTAAATTACACATGCACGTAAAGAGGAAAAGCMGTTTCCAGCAAAGCAAAGAGGTCCTTACATTTGTCAGAAAACCCTTTGAGTTTATCAAAACCAAGGCTCAGCACAGTTTGAAGAATTTGCTCTAGAATCCAGGTGAACTCAGAATTAGTTAGCATATCCCAAGCATCATGTTTCTGTGGCCACACAGCTACAACAGCATCCGAGCAACTTGAGTGTGTTCAACTGAACACTGGCAATGTGGACACAACCAGTAAGTTTATCATAATTCTCTCCTCAGTGCGCTAAATTGATTCTGTTTTGCCTATTTCACATTATAGAGTGTGTTAACAGCTCTGAAATCTGGACACCTTTCTTAGACGTCTCAGCAAAGAAGCCCATTCTGCTCTATTTCTCACTGATTCCCCATGTACAGGTAATAACCCCCTGCTTGGTGGCCATCTGCTTATACAAGGCAGGAAGACTTAGGARGATGAAGGGTGGAAGGGACTTTTCTAAGTGCTTTGTCCATTATTAAAAAAACAAAAAATGGTGGGAGCGGGAAGGAACTGTGCATATCTTTTGACTTAAAATAAAGGCATTTTTCAAAGAAGATCAATATTTCCGTGAAATTTTTCTTCTCTTTGAGAACTTAATAGTTCTTGAATGCCTTGATGGTAAGTCTCCAGTCAGCTCCAATTATTGGTCAAATGGCGGAAAGCCAAGAATTATTTACTACTAAAGTGTTACTTAGGCTATAGCACACAATCAAGGGCATTATCTCAATTATACAATGCTTCTTTTCAAAGGAGAATGTGCCATTTAAATCCATAAATAATGAACTTTACCTTCTTAGTGTTAGAATGAGGGGAGGGGCAGTAACTGCAGACTTCTGATAAATTGCATTGGGGAGATTTTCAGAGATCATATCAGGGAGGGAGGCACTTGACTCCTTCCAGAAGTCAGATGACAAATAGGTATTGTTTGAGTCTAAGAATACCTGACGCTTTGTGACCCCTGGCTTGCTGCCTTCCACCATGCTGTGCTGAGGACAGCCATTACCATGTGGTATTTAAAACAGTATGGAGTAAAACTGGGACTGGCTTTTCGACCCTGAAATTCAATGGCAAGATCAAACAGGGGAAATGGGAGAATGCTTCCTAGCAGGAAACACTGAACAGGAGTTCAATGACAAAAGTTGTAGCCTGCCATCTTTATTGAGTGCTCTGGTCAGTGGCATCAAAATACTGGTATAACCTAGATCCTAACTGGAATCATTCTCTTATCATCTCCAGTGAAGTCATGATGCATGCATTTATGTAGCTGGGAACGGGGGACCATGCACATTTCAAAAAGACAAAAAAAATCTGACTTTAAGAGTGTGCCTAAGTCCACTGGCAATGCCAGCATGTGCCTAATAGCACATTAGTTTAGGCTAATCTAAAGTTTGGCCATTGTTTGGAAAAACAGACCCAGTGCTATTCTGATTTACCATTTTATGCCAGCTGGTTGCCTGTGTAACAGACAGCTCTATGTATATTGCATTCATAGGCTGAGTTACTACCTATTTCAAAGTAAAATATTCATACAGTATCCCTGAATAGTTTCAGAAGTCATTCATTATTGATTCAGAGCGTGGGTCACAGTCTGTACTTACACTTCACTTGATGCACAGCTGGATAACTTGAGCTTTGCAGTGCTAGAGACAGGGCAGTCGTAGGTGCCACAGGCAGAAGGGCAGGCATGTCTGACAAATGCTTTGGAGGGAAAATGCTTTGGAGCTCTGTCCTGCTCTTCCCTCGGCATCCACAGTCCCAGCCAGATCCTCTCCATATGGCCAGGCACAAGATCTACCCTCACAAAATACTGAAGTCTTGCAAGAGCAGGAAAGTCCTAAAAGAAGAAAGTCTTCATGGATATGAAGGTTACAAATTTCCGATCTGTAGAGCATGGTGATACAAAAACTTACTGAGTTTCTTAAGATTCCTGTTCTGATCACTGTGAATGATGCAGCAGGGTGGTGGTGCCAATTTCTCCCTGCTTACCCTATTGGAGTTTTTTCTTCTGCTTGCCTTGCTGTAATCAAGATGCATCCCCCAGACCCAGGTGCTCTCCATATACGACTTTCTCTCTACTCCTGATATTGCGCTCCTCACTTCCTCCACGGCCAGGTTCTCTCTGCTCTCCATATCTGCTCTCTTCACACAAAAC
>NW_020454994.1:126964-165776 GCF_003342845.1 Nothoprocta perdicaria
AAAAAAAAAAAAAAAAAAAAAAAAAGATTAATGCTCACAAGCTTGGAAGAGAAGGAAAACAGCTCGTGTAAAGAAATGTGAACCCTTAATAGGTTGTTTTTATCTATTGTCCGGTGGCACGGTTATCTTCCTTGTATTAAAATAGCTAGTAGTAGCATGTTCTCACCCTAAATAAACTCATGCTGAAAACAAAACATAGCACACACTGCAAGAGAAGAGGATTTTCTACACAGCATCCTATTTTTAACATGATAGAAACTTAGTAGGAGTATAAAATCTCTATCCAAATTTGTCTGGTATTGAGAAATGAGTTGGGAGAGAGACAAGCAAACATGTTGGGAGCAAGAAGAGGGCATTGGGACTGGCAGCCTGGCAGCCACATGCAGAGAGCACAACTGCACAAGATTCATTGCCTTCGGAAATGATAAGCTCCCATCCCTCAAAATCTTCGGCAGAATTTTATTCCAGGAGTGGGGTGGGAGGTGAATGATGACAATTTGTAATTTTTCAAAAATAAATATTTAATGGCTTTTCTTTCTTTCTTTTTTTTTTTTTCTCAAATATTTACAAAGGATAGTAAGATGACTAAGTACAATGAAATCTACTGAAAGACTATAAGAATCAGTGTTCATGATGTCAGAATTTGCTCTTCAGATCAAATTCAAAGCTGTTCTGCCCTCCACCTAACTCTATTTAAAAAGAGCTCTTTTACAAACTAATGAGAAATTGGATTAAGCTAAACAAATTACTGCTTTTTCAGTACCTGCTCTATGCATTGTGTGCTGCAAAGGTGATACTGTGGCACTGCTCACAAGACCACAGCTCATGGGAAGACTTGTAAGTGCAAGTTGTTTATTGGCTTATTGGCTAGAAATCATTTAACAAGAACAAAGGGTGCTTCTGTCAGCCTAGAACTSAATTTATCATCACCTTTGTTCTTCGTGGCATCCAGTACATTGCCTATATTTACCCACAAACTCCAGGAGCAATTACCTTTTAAATTGCTCCAGTATTGATTGAAACAACGGGTCAGGAAAAACAGTGAAGGATATTTTCTGCCTCTGTTTCAGCTGAATAAAATGTATCTTAGAGAAGTTAACAACAATTGTTTTCAATTGCCCAGGTTTGCCCTGTAGGGATATTAATTATTTCTTACTTTAATTTATCCAAAATATGGACCTCTGTGCGAGGTTCTGCAAACACTAGCCAACTGCAAAAGGTTGTATTAAAACAGGTTTCATACACCTATTCCTTTAAAGGAAAACAAAACTTCCTCAATGATTTCTGTTCAGAAATAGGTATTTTCCTCTCATAAATAAACAAGAGAAAAAAAAAACTTCAACAGAATTTGGAAAGAATACTCTTGGGAAAAGTGTAGCTCAGGATAGGCTGTGCACACATTGGAGTGCATGCTGGAATTAACTGCAACCACTTACTGAATGATTTGAGTGGAGAATATCACTGTAGTAACCCCATGCTCAATGCTAAGAGCCATTTCCAAGATCCATTGTAACAAGAAATAAAATCTTGCACACACTTAGCTCATACAAGAGCAGCGAATCTATTAGCAGCAGACCCTAGAAGTGGAAAACCCCTGTGAGACATCGTGATGTCTCTGCACTTGTCATGCTGGCTCTCATAGCTCTCAAAGGTTCATAAATGATGCCCAGCCTTCCACAGGTCCCCTGAACACAGGGACCCAACTGCTCCAGCCCTGCAGCTGCATTGAGTGAGATGGACCCAGTAGTTCCTCCTGTCACATTCCCTGAGGTCAGGTGAGAACCTCAAGCACAGCTCTGTACCCTTTTTTTCCTCTCCAGAGCTTGGCCATGTTTGGCCAGCCTGAGATGTGACTCCATCCTGACGTGCCGCGTTGCAGAGCTAGAGAGACATTAAATGAAGCCATTTAAACTCATCCTGAAAGTGGTTTGCTGCCACAGCAGCTCCAAAGTAATCCCCGGATGATAAGAAACTGGAGATGCCATTTGCCTTTACTACAAAAACCTTATTTGCACTGATTTTGTCTTTGCTGTTTCTTTTTAATGGCAGAAAGGCATTAATGTGAATTTAAGCAAAAGCTAAAAATGTTCTTTTTTTCTCTCTCTCAGCATGAAGTGTGACTTTTGAAATGGTAATCACTAATGTAAACTGCTTTATTTGCCTACTGCTGGAAGGYAAAATCAATACAAAGAAATAACAAGGCAGCTGGGACCAGATGAGAAAACAGTTTAAGAAAAGAAAACAAAATAGTAAAGATATAATGAAAAGGCATAAATCTAAACTGTGCATGAGGGTTCTCTTTCCCCAAAAAGAAATAACAGGACACTGGAGAAATGAATGCTCAAAGCATTTTTATTGAGCAGCTAATGTGAACTTCTGACTTGGATTTGGAATGATGTATCTTCAATTGGGTTTTATAAATGTTTCAAAATCATTTTCAAAATGATTTCAAAATTCTGTTCATTATTGCTTTGACTTTGGTTAGAAAGGACAGTGAAATACAAAGAATCTGACAAAAATTTATTCTCGTGAGATAACCAACTCACTCTTCAGTGCCAGTTACGTGCAGTGTTCAAAATATATCAGCGTACTCCTAGACATGTATTGTTAATGTATATTAGTAAATCATCTTTTGCTACATACTTTTTTAGACAGAGTTRGATCGCTTGCTTGCACAAACTTGATGCTAATGCTGTAAAAATCTTGTCTGTATACAGGTAAAATCTGCATTAAAATAAATACATCCTGCTTTAAAAAGATGTTGATTACACATGACAAACTTCTGAACTGTGTGGGTCAGCCCTTGATTGTCAAAAAAAAATGTCCCTTTCTGTGTTTTCAAAATTGGAGCTACAAAAATGTCTAGGTGCAGGCGATATTACCACTTATTTTAATGACACTACTTGATGGAAAGGAAGTCTTACCTCATAGCGTGATGATTTTCTGATCTAGATCTTTGCACAATTCCAGGAAAGCCTACTGTATTTGCAAGCATATAAACAGAGATTGGAGCCCAGTTTCATATCACTAAGTTCTCTCTGAAACTCTTCTTGATCCCTTTCCTTCAGTAGAATCCAGATAAATTAATTGATCATTGGGTTATTTYTTATCTGAAAAACTGCTTGCCTATGAGAACTGATATATCATTTTGTTGCTCTGTAGTGATCTGAGTAGAGGATCAGACATTGCTCATCCATTTATATTTAATTAGAAATAACCATTAGCAAGTTAGATGCTTTGAAAACCTGCGTATTTCCTGCTTGCATTTATTTTCCCTTATCATTGCTTTCCTGTAATATTTTATTAACCAGGAGTGATATGCTAATTGATTGTGAGGTTGTAAATAGATGTAAATAGATGATCAGAGCTGGTGACTGCTTTTGCTACATTGTAGTAATAGAGAGGCTTCTGATAACCAAGGAACACTATATAGCAATATATTTTTTTTTACATGTTTACTCATACCGAATTACAGTGTTTTGCCTAGGTACTTCAGATAGCCTTGGTGAACCCTAATAACTATCCTGAAATAAAAGTTTATATTGAATACTAACTAAAGTGTCAAAATTTCAGTCTAAGCAGCTTACCCAAGTAATTTTTTTTTCTTTCTGAAAAGTTCATTATAACACTGAAGTCAGTTCTCATAAATTTTAGAATAGTGATTTTTTATTTCAGTAAATGCTACACACCACAAAGAGAAAATTGTTGTTAGCAGCAACTTTAAATCAGACTGTATTGGGTACCCTTCAAAAAAACAAAAAGCAAACAAACAAAAAGAAAACCAATTTGCATTCATTGTAAAATAGTGTGAATGAATTGCATTAATTGTTAATGTTCACTTTCAGCATGTCTTGCAGAATGCAGTCTAAAACCTTCCCCACAGGACAAATAATAGGCATTATGCACTAAGAAAAAGAAAAGAAATGCAATGAGATAGAGAATAATTGTGTGTTTGTAACGACTAAAACCCCATTACTTACTTATGAGAGTGATTTTGTTCATGTGCTCAGACCCTTTCAGTTCAATGAGAAAAAGCACTGACAGGTTTACATGCTGCCAGATGAGCTGCCCAATCTACATTAGCAGGACTGACTTCAGCAGCATTTTACAGAGCCAGGAGCAGGACCTAAATAATTCAAGGAGTATCAGTATGTTGTGTCAGGTAGCCCATTAGGCATTTTAAAAACTGCAATAAAGTATATAACAAAAAGTTATGAGATGAGACAAAACAGCAATTAAAATATACACTCCCAAACAATATATATACTATGGAAAGTTTAAATTATAAGTAATACTCATTTACATTCATGATATATTTTATATTACAGAGTGTTCTGAGAGGTTTAGTATTGCTATTCTTTGTCCCATATCCTTACTCTGTGCTCTTCATAAGACRACAAGTAACTTACAAGCAGAAACTTTGTCCCACCTGGGTTCCTTCTAGATAAGTATTCAGCAGCTGAGGTGTTTACGGCTCCAGATATGTTCATTTAGGGCTGATCCTCCCACAAAGACTGAGTAAAAGCAGTTAAGGTGCAGAAATATGTGTTCATGGTCAAGTCATAGAATTAGGATTCAGATTCTAGGAGATATTATTGCAGATTCTTAYGCTTTGACTTCTCAACTGAAGAGTGGGAGGGCCTTTTCCCTGCTGGTTTATGCTCTCAGACATTATTAATAACTATTTCTAGGACAAGATGAAATTTTTCTTTCTCTTATAAACCTCCTTGGAAGTTCTAATATTCACTAAATCAAAATCAATAATATTATGAGCATAGTTTCTTTTTGATAGAGTGATAAAACTTCAAATTTCAAAAGCGAAGTAGGTACATTTTAAATAAGCTCTTTGAAATAGTTCAGGCCTATCAAAATTTTTGAATAGCCTCTAGTAAGAGCATGGTAATTGTTGATCACTGCTTGTACTGTGACTGCTTTAAGTTATGCTGGTCATCAAAATAACARTCCTGAGGAAACCATTGAGCTGTAAATGTCAAAGGTTTCAAAAAAGAGTCAGGAACAGACAGGGAACATTATTGCTGCGATATGTACCATAATCAGATTTCAGATGGACAACAACTAACCCAATGTCTTCAACAAATATATGTCTTCATTTATTCTTCAAAATAAATGTCTTCAGCAAAGCTGTGAGCAATGTTGAAGCATGCTTACATTAGCAAAAAAAAAGAGCTGGAAGATGAGTAGGAACTGCAGATGTTCGTGTCTCTCCAGATCTGACTCAGGTGCAGCTTAGAAACAAACAATCCAAATTCCCCCAAATTCTGCTCTTTTTCTTGTATCAACAGCAATATCTCATCTTGACAAAACAGAAATTTCTACTGTGTGAAGAAGCTAGACATGCATAACATACAAATTACTTTGCTATTCAGAAAGAACACAAGCACTGCAAGAGAGGATTTGAGCTGATCATTATTCAGATACAATCCTGGTAGAAATCAGCTTGTTTTCCACTTGGACTGAATGCTGTGGAAGCTTCATACACCAAGTGTCTCCTACTGTTACAGTCTGAATGCCCACCTGTACTGTGAGAGAACTGGTACTAATTTCTGGGTCTTACAAATACTTTCCAGCTACCATTCAGAGACTTTACTGCTCTTGATAAACTTGTGGGTTTCTATCCATAGAATTGAGACCGTGAGGATATGATCTGTTCTTAAAATTTAGAAGATCCAAAAGCTCAGCCAAGAGGCAGAAAATTGGTKGGTAAATGATCCTATTCTGTTTTGAAAAACAGCAAAAGAAAAGGAGTCAGCTTCCATTTTCTTCATCTCCAGCATCATGATGAGCATCCTGCCTGCAAGATGGTAGTGTTGCTTTTTATAAATTAATTTTAAAAAAAATCACCAAGGCTTAATGAGGATTCATATATTTTGCAAGGGAAACAGCATTCATGGAAGAGATTTTTGGTGCAATGAGTCTTTGCTTCTCTCACACAGAGAGAAATGGATTGAGGGCAATCTCACTGAATGATCCCAAGCATGAGAAAACTATAATTTCCTTTTCAATCTTGCACAAGGAATGAGGCTAGAGCTAATTAGTACTCCATCTTGTATGTTCCCCTGAGATGCTCTCTGCACAGGTCATTGGTATATTTATGCGTCTTTTCTGTGGGGAAAAGAAAATAAACAGCCTTCAAGGGCKGTTAATTATGTAGCTTACAGAAGCTACACGTTTTCTTTTAAACCAGAAAACAAAATGATCCCATTTCATCAGCCAGAAGTAGTCACACTGATTTTTGTTGTTTTCTCTACTCTCTTTGATGCTTATTAACATGTGTCTGAATAAATGTTTCTGTATATGTATATCTGGCATAGCACACTGCTAATGAATGTTAGATTCCAGGAAAATGAGGTGGGTTCTTACAAAAGGAGAAGGAGGCTAAAAAGCAGGAGGTGAAAAAAACACATCAGGCAACATGAATCTGAATTGACCACATTGACCACATGGACACTGGGTTATTTTCACAAATTACTGCTCTCTAACTGAACAGGACAGTAAGGAGTTTGCAGTAAAGTCACAAGATTGGACAGATAGCACKAAGGTAGATGCACTGAGGAGCTGTGGTCAGCATCCTTCGAGCAACTGACCTTTCTACCCTTCATCAGCCAGACAATCCAAGGAAACTTCTTCCTGTAGGTAAACATGTCACCAACAGAGGAAAAAACAAGAAAAAATCCCTAGTCTATGCCTTGCCACAGYTGCAAAGTTTGCACCGCCATGTCTGTGTTCATCTGAAGGAATGGACTTGCAGAATGAGCAATATATGCTGAAGAAGGTCTAGGCTTTTCTTAAAATAGAGAATTCAGAAGCAGATAAGTGGATTTATGAGGATAAAAAAGGTAAACAGATGTTGCCTTTATGGAGGCTGCAGTCTTCTCACTGAATTAGCACAACCATTAACTGGGTCATGCAATCTCCAAGTCACATCAGGCAGATCACAACTGGAACCGTGTTATAGAGTACTATTCTTTAAGTCAAATCAATGCTTTTTTTTTTTTTTTCATTTTTTTGAGATGAACTCTCCCTTATAACCTCCTGGGCAGGTGATCTCCATTACCAAAGCTGGGTCATTGGCAGGCCAGCTCTTTTGGTTCTTCTTTGCTAGCTGCCTCAGATTGTGTTTTATTTCCAAAGTGGGTTTTGCCAACCTTTGCATGATGTCTTGAAATACTCAAAATGTTATTTTTAATAAAGAATTTTTTTCACAAGAAGATTGAAAAAGGCATGAAAGGCATGGGAAGTAGGACTTGGCCACCTAAAGCTCAGCAGCATGCTGATATGTTAGCCCATCTTCAGGCCAAAATATTTTTGCATCTAGCATCACTGAGAGCTAGGAGGGCAGAAATGCATCTGGATACATTTCTCCCAAAGCCTAAGAAGTTTGAAAAAACATGTGTATGTGCATGTTTGTGTGTGTGCATATACACTAAACATGACTAATAAAGAAGCTCCAAATCATCATTTTCAGAGAAAAAAACACCAGAGTCATAGAAAAAGCATCTGGTACTCCATTCAGCCATGTTATATCAAAACAAACAAACTAAAAAATAAAATAAGAATCACAAAACATGGAAGAGCCTGAATGGTTTTGATGTCTTCCAAGATGGGTAAGAGTCTACATATACCTCTCTTTTACTGGCGGCATAATATAACTGAGGTGCAACTCAATCAAGAGTTTACTGGAGGATAAGAAGTGTGTCTCAGACTACTTCATTTGATCCCATATTTTTCTGCCAGTTATGGCTCTTTGTAGCAGATAGAGCAACTTGGTTTTTTTTTTTTTTTTTTTTTTTTGGCCCTATTTGCTCATGTGCTCAGCCATTCACAGTCTGGTTCTTCTGAGGATACCAGCAATGCTTTGCCAGCTGACACCACTTGAGGACAAAACAAAACAGAAGCAGAACAAAACATGAAGCATATTCATTAAAGTGCAGGACAGATTGGTGGCTAAGTAAAAGGTTCAGCTCTGCCCATAAGAATCACTCCCGTAGGAGGTAAAGCTGCAGCTCTGAGATGCATCTGTTTTGCGTGGCATACAAGCAATATGGACATTATCCATCTAATCTCTCTCACTGGATGACTCAGTTGCCCTGTCCCAAGGGTTTGTTCTCCAAAAGAACCCACTGGGGAACTCTAGTTTGACTGCTAGGTCCTAATGGGATTAGATCTTCAGCATCTAAACTCAGAATTTGCAGAAGGGAATTCACTTGAAAACAAGAAACTGCATTTTTGTTTTCTTTCTCAATATGAAAAACATGAATTCCAATTGGCTTTCATCCTTCTCCCTCCTTAGGTGGCTGCAGGGACCGAAAATGTTCTGCCTTAGAAACAACATCTTTCAACAGATCAGGCAACACTGCCAAGCAATTAMAGCAAAAGAGCCCTTGGCAGCGATGAAAGAGCGTGGCTGCTCTGCTAGCAAGGCAGACTCTTGGGCCTTCTGCTCTGCCTTTGATGCCTCTTGACACACCTTCCTGCCAGGGCTGAGCCAAGGCAGCTAGGAATTTATAGCCAAAACATCCCTCACGCTGCTCATCTGGCACCAGCAAATTTATTTGAGCCTGTTTATTTCACAGACAAGGAAATTCAAGTGCAGGCTTCTGGGAAAGATGCTTGTGATCTGTGAAGGGAGAGGGAAAGGGGAGCCTCAGATCAGTGAGGACAAATGGCAAAACCAAGTGCAGTCAAAGACTCAGGTGGAAACACGGTGGAGGGGAATATGCTGAAGGSATGATGATGATAAGAACAGGTATGTTCAAGTTGCAGAYTTATATATACATACATACATATATATATAAAAGCTTTTATTAAAGTCTCTTTTTCAGCACAGTTTTATCTCCCACCAGTGTTTTGCAGTGCATTTTAATATGCTTGAGCAAGGCATCCAAAGATAGCCACATGTTCCAGGGCTGAAACATGGATTAAAACAAGGAAAATCCAACTCACTGAATGGCCRCAGTTGCAAAGGCTGTTTTTTTATGATCACTAGCCTTCAATAAGTTTCAACTTGAATTCTCAGCTATAACCTCTTCAGTGTATGTTCATCAAAAAAAGCACTATGATTTGCTTTTAGAGGACCTGAAGGCTTGCAGGCTCCATTGAAGTCATTTAGAACCAAAAGCAGTCAGCATCCTTTTAAAGTCTTCAGTGCTTATATTGAGAATGGAGATTCCTGAGTGCAGAAAGCACATAAAAAAGATGATCCTGGACAGCCTTCTGTCATGCATGTTTTGAATTAAATGATTTAAGTTTTATGTTGGCGAGCTCTTTCTCTCAAAATCTGGAAAGAAACAAAAAATCTGAATCTGGAAGAATTAAAACACCCTGGTTTTTGTTTGTTTATTTGTTTGTTTTTTAATCTTCAATATGAGTTGAAAAAATGTGTCACAGGATGTAAAAGTTATTTGGCTTATAGTATGTACTGTTCTCTTCATTATAAAATTTGCCAGTCTTTTCTTAAGTTCCTGAAATGAGATAACTGAGAACTTCTGATGTGAAAAAAATGCAAATAGCTTCTCAGCATAAGTGAGTGTTGGAGAGTTCCCCAGAAGAAGGGAGACCTGACCTGAGGTAGGGTCCATTGGCCACCACTCTCTGAAGAGAGGGTTATTAAAGCAGTTATATCTGGACAGGCAGGAACAGGAAGATAAACCTGCATTAACTTTAGAATAGGACTTATTGTGAAATATAGCTCACTTCTTAGCATAAGAACAGCAATATACTGGTGCAAATCATAGAATCCTTAAGGTTGGAAGGGACTTCTAGAGGTCACCTAGTCCATCTCCTCTGCACATGCAGAAACACCTAGAGCACGTGGCACAGGGCTGCATCCAAGCAGCCCTGTGAAGATCTCCAAAGAGAGATCTATGGAGAAATGGAGAGATTCATGGTTTAAAATCAATATTGTCAGTTTTCTCCAGTGACTGGCACATAAAAGTAACTGAAAGATCCTCTCAGAAAATATTTTTCAGTGCTACAAAAGATGCTGACAGAAATGGAAATAGTTATTCTGTAGGTAGAAGAACAACAGTGATGCCTTTTGCTAAATCCTACCCTCTATGTTGGTTTTAGCAGACTGTTGTACCTGAGGAAGGCTCATAAACCTTATCAAGAACAGACTGTGGCTAAACTTCAAATGGATCCACACGCTTCTCAGCAGTTATTAGCCACTGATGTTCTACTAATTTCCAAGAATTTGTCTGCCTAGGAGATGTGAGACTGAAAATGACCCCTGGATTATTCGTGCGTCTGACTGAATGATCCCATGCCTTTGCATGCACTAAAGATGAAATGTGAGAGCTCTGAGAAGGAAAATTGCTGATGGATAAATGTAAGATATGAAAGAAAAGGTGAGCTTTCATTTTAAATAATGAGGCCTTTAATGGACCCTCTCTTTGAGCAAGAAGCTGTGACACACTGGACTAAAACAAGTTAATTGTTTGGGCTTGAAAGTAGTGCTTGAGGTACATTCCTGCCATAAGGTGTTAATAAATATCCTAACAAGCCTCAGAGAGATGACCATGTAAGAGGAAGGTGGGGAGAGCAGAGATTTTTGTGCTGCACTACAAAGGTTACCTTGCTCAGCCTCCCTTATAAGCGTCAGCGGTTACTCCAAAAGCTCAAGGGTGTATTTTTGTGAATTATACAAGGTTCTTCTGTGCATAGCTGTCTGACTACTCTGTGCATTGCTGTCTGACTACTCTGCCAATCTAGTTGGTTGAACCTGTTAACACTCTATAGTTAAACCTGGTGATTTAGCATCTAAATCCTCTTAATCATGGAAAAATCTTTGTTGAAATCAATAGGCACTTTGTCTTAATAAATAGTAACAGCCTGTCCTGGTGCTCTTCAATTCTTTGTACTTCCCTCTGTAAAAACAAAACAAATTGGAAAAAAAAAAACCCTTCTCTGTATTTGTCTGTAGTTAAACAAACTATTTTTTTTCTGCTTTTTTCTTTTTTTTTTTTTTTTTTTTTTTAATGGCAAATCCTTGCAGAGCCAATTGCTGTAGAACTTCCCATAATCCAGTCAGGAGTACACACACACATACACAAAAATTTGCTAAAAATTGCCACTTTTGAGAAACAATAGATTACAGATATTGATCCTTTTCATTTCAAGTGGTTGAGAGCTGATCCAGTGTTTCCTAAGGTTTAACTAATTGCCAAAGAAAGAAAATGCTTAATGTGCTACATTATTCCCTGTCTTTTGGATCCTCAGGCTTAGTTTATACCAAAGCAGCAGCTTCCAATACTTTTGTTATTTTTTAGCATTTACATTAGGAAAGCACTTAATATCTCTATGGAAGAGGAACCTGAGGAATGGACTAAGGGGACATCTCTCCTCCCAAGAGATTTATTAAATGCAGAAACGGCCCCATGGGTACAGACAGGCAAGCTCAAAGTAGCAGGATGTAGCAGACTGCAGATGCAAAACGTCAGCCTTTGATGCCCCTTTTTCACCACCTGGGAGGTGAATTTCCCAAAGCCGTGCTTTTAAGCCCTATGATGATATTGTGCTTCCTTTGCAACCACCGTTTTAAGGTATTCCAATAAAAAGACAGGTTTTAGTTCATTCCTTTTGCACCTGCTTATTAAAATATGAAAGGGATTCTGTGCCTGCTTATTAAAATATGAAAGGGAGGTCTGCAACTCCTTTGAAAAACCACCAGCTTACTCATTGCAAGCAACTAACTTGTAGCCAGGTTGTTTTTAGGTGTTACTTTCCAATCATACAAACAAACCGTTTCCTGCGGGACTCATTTTGCAAGGGCAGTTGTTTCAAGTGTTACAGTCTGTGTCATCCATACAAGGTGGATCCATGTAATCCAGGTGATGTATCCTAAATGGTGGTACAAATTTTGTTAACAATAGAGAAGTGAAAGCTTCAAAGCAACCATTAGTGACAAATATGTCATCAATAAAAAAAATGCCAGCTGTCTGGTCCTCCCTGGAGGCAACCCGTTTAGGTGGCCTTTAATTTAATAGTAGATGAAAGTGATATTTGAATTTAATTTCCAGAAAATAATTGCACTGGCATTTAATTTCTGCGCCATCTCTTAAATCTCTCCAGCACTTYACTACTCTTCTCAGGCAGGTTCTACATATCCAAAATGAAATGGCATTTTTCCTTCATACAGTCACTTAGTGGCAGTTACTGAGCAAAAACAATTGTGTGTCGTGAGGGCTAAGCACAGTAAGGATGGAATACAGCAAAGAGGGCTTGAGGGCTTGCAACGTGTTACACTCTCCTGCCTGTGTCTGGGAACTCCTTCCAGCACACTTTGCCCAGCAAGACAGACAGACAGACAAACAAACAGAAAAACAATCAATAAATCAATCAATCAAACAAACAAAAAACCCTTTCTTCACATCTTTCTTCAATGCCAATGCTTGGGGAGATGTTTCTCTGAAAAGAGTGTGTGTGTTTAAATATATATATGTGTGTGTATATATATATATGGTATAGGTGTATATATGTATATAAATACACATACACTATAAGTGTGTATATGTGTATATATATATGTACGTATATACGTGCATGTAAATATATATAGGTGTGTGTACGTGTGTATATATATATATATATGCACCAGATACAAGAAGATTAATTATCACAGTATCAGTCTGAGTATATATACATATAAAAAAAACCTGTTCTGCTACATAAGTTTTATTAAACCTATGTTGCTGTCTACGCTGATGCTGAACAGTACCAGTAACTGAGGATCTAAGGACACCTGGTAATGTGCAACATTACAGTAATTTCTTGGGCAAAAATTGAGCTGCACACACCATGCAGCATTTTTTTTTTCTTTAGGAGATAGTTTCTTGCAGCTTAGTATTTTGCCATTTCTGTATCAACACATTTCTTTCTAATTGCCCAAAAGAGTCTTAAGAAATGAAGATTGTTTTGAAATGCTTTGCAGTCAGGAGGGAACTTTCTTTCAGGTTCAATGTGTTTTGATTCAGGCTTCAAATGCTTTTTGCAGAAACCCTAGTAGCATATTCTAGGGTTTCCATTCCAATCGTAATCTTATATCGAGTTACACTTTGAAAATAATTTGGTGTTTGCAATCAAGATCAGACATTCAGAACTGCTCGGCTTTTGTTTAACAGTTTTAATAATATGGCAGAATTTGCACTAGTGCTTGGCATCTGCAATTGCAATTTCCCATTTTTTTTTCACAGCAGCTATTATGGTGCCCTGAGCCTTGACTTCCAAATGAAGGAGTTGGTTGGCTAAACTGGAGGATAATCCTTCAAATTTTGGCCCAAAACATGCTAGTATTTCAGTTCTGTATTTTAAARCAAGCAACATGAGAAGGGGGGTTCCAGAAAGCATTGTTTTTCAAAGATGTTGGGAGGATTTTTATGCTTAGGAAAATTCTGGGCGAAATCCTGATGTCTTGATATATAGTCTATATAGTTTATATAGTCTATATAGTATATATATCTATATATAGATATATATAAATACTCCTACAGTTCTATTCAGTAAAGTCATAAACACTTTCTGCTCTAAGGCACTTAAATCATTTTGGAAACCAATACAAATATACTTTAGAACCTTTAGCCTTAAGACTCAATGAAAGTTACTGGAATTCTTGCTCATAAAATATTTTTGAAATACGCAAGACTTAGTCTTGAAAAATATTGTTCCTATAATTATTTTAAAAGATTTACTCCTTGTTACTAATTGTATATTTTATTCTGTACTTCTGAAGTCAATTTATTAAGTCAATTTATTAAGATTTGTTTGTGTGTGTGTGTATGAGTTTTTCTGCACAAGAAATCCAAGTATTTTGGATTTTAACATTTTTTCAGATCTGACTAGGAAGGAGGAAGCACTTACTTCTCACATCTGTCAAGGAAGATGGGGATATCTCCAAGTCTTAGGGTTGTTCTGGTAGATCAGCCTCCGGGAAATTTTCATAGGTAACAACAATATGAGCACATTCAAAAGCAATGGGCTTTTATCGTCTCTGCAAGTGTATCCTGACTTTTACTTACAAGTAGAACTTGTAAGAACACTTAACAAATGTTAAATATCACAATGCAACACATTTAGCTGCAACAGGCTTAGGGCTATTCTCTACAGTGCAGGAGATGTGAAGATTTAGATGTGTGAGATGTTTACAAATTTAAAGCACAGAAAGGATCCAGGGATTTCCACAGCTTGGACAGCACCTGCTAACTTCCTCATGCCAACAAATGCACAAGAACTGGGAAAGGATAAAAATACACGGGGATGCAAGGAAGGAAATGCAGAAAATTATTTGAAAGTCTTGCACCTCCCATTTTCCCTACTCCTAATGCAAGTGATCTGCAAAGAAATGAGAGTGGAAAATATTCTCATCTCATATGTGATGGGGAAAGCCACTGTGTTGATTTACACAGATTTACACAGAATGGTGAAGTAATTCATCATTCTTATCACAGTTCTTACCAACTCGTTAGTAAGTGCTGTGCTGTAAGCAGAGAGTTATCAATTCTCTGCTGTAAAATGAGAAAAGTAGAAGAATGAATTTAATTCTGCGCCAGATACTGACCTGCGAGTGGATTTTCCCTCCTGACTAGCTTCACTGCAGTAATTAGCCTGTGTTTGTTGGTTTTCTTTCCTCTTTTTAGCAGAATGATAAAAAACTGATTCCTGCTACTAYGCCACAAGGAAGCGAATCCAGAGTGGTAGGGTTTGGGACCTCATCTCTCAGTCTGGCCAGAAACTTTCCATCCTAACACTGAACAGCTCATTTTCATTGAGTTAGATTGTTCTCTTCCCTGTGAAGGCATCTCAGAAGCCACAGATCTTCACAGGATGAAACTGTTACAGGTCTACATAATGGTTTTATGAAAATCACTACCACCTTTCCCTGCTGACTCCCTCTATTCAAGCCAGACTCCATGCTGAAGACTCCAACTAAAGTCAGTTGTGCACTCATACATTTGGTACAGCTTTCTACTCAGCTTTATTTGTTGTTCAAGACGGAGGCATCTGCTCATTGGACAAGACTAACAACCTAAAAATTTAAGACTTTAGCTGCTTTTGGAGCCTTATTTCTACAGTTCTTTACAACAGAACTTTATTTCTACTACTATTTCTACAGTTCTTTATAACATCTCTCTCTTTTTTAAAAAATAACCTCTGAGGGAAGATAAATAACAGCTGGAGTAGATGGAGTTAAGAGCAAAATGGCATGTTCAGTGTTTGTGCTCAGGTGGTCAGAACCCAGCCCACAGTTGCTACCTACTTCCATCCAGTTTGAAGGATTCTCTCCTAACAGTGATATCTAACAGAGATTCATCACAATTTTTCCACCCCAAAATGCTCCTACCTTTGTTTCTTTCTTTTGCCTCTAATAAAATCAGTGGCAGAGAGCCCATCAAGGCATCTTCTGTGACAACACAACCCTTTTTCTATGTTTATGTATTTAATGAGCAAACTGCTTTTCTAAAAGCAAGAGTGAGCTCTCAAGCATACACATAACCTGTCACTAAGTACTTTTGTCCACGAAAGAGTTACTCTTTACTCTTTTATAAGGTTATTAAAAAAGAAGGCTAAAATGAAAACTTGGTTCTCATTAGTAATTTACCCAGTAGCACAGAGTAAAAGTGAAGTAATTCGTTTAAATCAGAGCTTGGTCCTGAGCCACTTGGAAATTGATCCAAAACTCTCCCCACCCTTTTCAGGAGTGATAAAATAGGAGGTTTTGTTTGACTCAGCTGGAAGTGCAAGGACATTCATGGGACTCAGATAAAGGTTTATATATCATGTTCTCAATGGAAAGGAACAAGAGTTAGTACTGGGAGTTTTGGTTGACAGATTCTGCTAAGCCAAAGCCATCTAACGAAAGCCTGCATCAAGGCATGCATTCTGGAGTGCCACACATATGTGCTTCATTTCAACACCACTTCACAAGCTATCACAAATCAAGCAGTTTCCCCTCTCATTCCTTAATGTTTCACAAGTGGTAGAAATTTGCATTGCACCTCCTGAGCATCTGGAAAGAAATACAGGTTCAAGCTGTAGTAGAAGTAGGTTGGCCAAGGTTGGCCAGCCCTTGGGAAATACCTGGTTGCACCCAGCAGCTGTGATGCAGTGTCACTTGCTGAAGGACAACAGCGTTAGTGGGAAGCCAATTCAATTAGTGGCCCCACAACCAACAAAGTCACAAGAAGCAGCTCTGCACCAAGAGGAACACAGTGAGTGAATTAGCCTCAGATGATGGTAATTAATGCCTGGCTGTCAGAGAGGAATTTTACAAGCCCAGCACTTGACAGCTCAGTATTACAGATCAAGTCCCAGGGTAATGTGCCTCTCATTACTGGGAAAGCACACTGGTGTTCTCCACTCATCAGTGTGCTGCCATCTGAAGAGGTAAATAATATGTTCACTTTTCATTTTCACAAAGTGTATCCTTCAGGCTACCATTATGAGAAACTCACTCTGGAGCTCTAACACTGGCTTATTGAGAAAAAGCACCCTAACGCTAGACTATAAGAAAAATAAATATTCTTATAATATATAAATAGGAAATCATTTTAGCCCTTGGTAAAATAGCTGAAACAGATTTTGAACACACACACAAAAAAATCCCTTTGTCAAAGCAATGTTGAGATCTTCTCCACATGCACGCACACACAAGACTGGTTTTATCCTGTCGCTGAAATTATCCATATTTGATTTTATCTTCTGTGAAATTACAAATAACAAACTGATTAGGGCTCAACCCTCCATGTCAAAGTTACCAGGGTGTTTTCCCCCAAATTTCAGGAAAAGCACAACTGAGTCTTGCTCCTAAGCTCTGAAAACCAAGGTACTCACAGCTGCTGGGCAAAACTCTGCTATGCTGCAGCCTGGGAAAGTTTCATGAACACAAATTTGGTGTTGTCAGAACCTACATGGTGCGTTCAGTTTATGATCTTTTTCCTAAACCATCCTTTTCTTGCAAGTCACTTACTTGGCCTCAAAGCCTGCCCTGACTCTTGGCTGCATGAACTGCATGAACTATATAATTCAGAGTCACGGACTGSCAGCACCCCTAGCAGACTACAACTGTCTAATTTACTGTCTTCCTCTGCAATATTTCTCTTTGTGTTATCCTACTCTCAACAAAATGTAGCCCCTTGCTTGGTAAAAAGTATTTAAACAAAGAGAGGTCAATGTCTTTTCCCCAAGCCTCACCTCATTGCTCTTACCCCATTGCTGCCTTACTTTTATCTTGGAGAAATCTCACCATTCGCAGTATAACTTCTTCTGGGTTTACATCCTTGAAGGGAGAACCAGATGGAACTCATCTTCAGTTATCTCTGGATAAATTATTTACTATATCGTAATTACAAGGCATCAGCATTTGACAAGCTGGTCCTTATTTTTCCTGCAAAATGCTGCCCTCCCTCCCAAGTCTGTGTTTTAGTTTCAAAATGTATTTGCATCTTTGGTAACTGCAAGGATATGAAATACTTGTGTCCCTAACAACAGGCAGAGCAGAAAGATTCATTTTCAGAAGCTCCACATGTCCTAAATATAATGGAATCTAATGCATAAAGGGCATGACACTCCCTTCATACAAGATTTAATTAATCAATTTTATTACTATGGAAAGAATAAATCCTTTATACACACCCTCTTGCCCCTCTTTTTCCACTCCTCACTTCCAAATAGGTAGTGCTAGTTCACATTCACTCTGAGTTAAATATAGTCGTAAATATCACATCTCTTTTAGCGGAGTGCCAAAGAAGTGAATGAGAATTGAATTTAAAGCAATGACCAGAAAACACTGAGTGCTTCTAGGTGTTTTTAAGCTTTGTTTTTATGGAATAAATCTACCATTTTTTTGCCTAGACAGGGCACAACCCACCGCTGAGTCTCTAGTCTGGAATATCTTTGTAACACAGGAGCATTCAGAGTTCAGACCTTGGCTTCAGATTTTGAGCAAGCTCCAGATTTATGTAGAGATGCAAAGAATGTCTATGTAAGGGAGCTTCCAGAGCAGCCTCTGCTGTTGCACTGAGTTCCTGACCTCAGGGGTTACTGCTGTCCATCCCAACAGCATTTTGCCTAGACATACGCTCTGAAGCCAGGATTGCAAGGAAAGGGCTAGGGAGCAACTAAGCCTAGCAGAAACCAAGCCCCAGGGAAACAGATGCTCACTGCACAGCCTTCTGCAGCACAGAGCCAGAGGAGAGCTGTCTGACACAGAATGCTGTAGTGACATTAACGAATGACGTGAAAACCAGGTTCAGCTAGAGCAGAAAAAGCAAGTCTGTGCTTACAAATGCCTCACACGGATAAAAATACAGTGCTAAACCTTCAAATATAAATATAATTGATCCTCCACAGAGCCCACATACATTGTAATAGGAGCAGTGATGTCAGAAAAAAAAATTCCTGATCTCCAACAATTGACTTGTATGAAATGATATTTGCTAAGTGGAGATTCAACCCACTTTTGCTGGTGTCAACCAGACATGCAACTTGAGAATCAGCCCAGCAAGCTGCCGTGATTTCCTGTAACAACGACAGGGCTTATGCCCACAAACATTAAACTGCAGAGCACAAATCCAACCAGACAGGGATGGTGACATCATGGTAGGAAAAGAGTAAGGCTGAGCTGCCCCTGCACAAACCCAGAAATGCGCCATTAGGATTTATTTTTCAGTGCCATTGCTCAGGAGAGAGCAATGTTGCATAGCTTAGACAACAATACCAAAAGCAGGATACATTAGGCCTGCAAGTATATAAAACACTACCCACCATGCAGCATTCAAATTGTAAGAAGCAATGTGCAGCACCACTGGGCTTAGGTCAAAGCAGTGACACATAATAATTTATTTTGCTGGTAGATGCATAAGACTTAAAGCCTCAAAACAGCCTTGCAATTTAAAATAGTAAATGCCTTTTATTTCTAACTGCAGGTTTCCACTGTCTGATTGAAGGCATGATGAACAATGAGCCCAACCCATTGACCCTACAGATAATATTTACACTGGACTGTCTTTGGACAGCTGCATTTAAGCCCTGCTTTATTGTGGGGTCAATCATCACATRTTTCTGCCCAAACATTACTTTTTATTATCCATTTGTATGTCTAGGTAACAGGTCCAGTGTTAATAATCCATTCCTCACCATTCTTTGTCTAAAAAGCAAATTACTGCAAGGCTTCCTATTTTTTTAACTAAAATAGAAAAAAAAAAACTATGAACAAGGTAATTTTAAATACTAAACTCTGGAAAAGGTTAGTTTTTCTAGTACTGTTGCAAGAGTACTGGCTAGCACTTCACTCCCTGTCCACAAGAGACTCTGGCCAGAGATAAATAAATCTACCCCTGGCTACTTATCCAAGTTGAAGGCATGTTGAAAATTGAAAAAAAAGTAAGAATTTACACAGAGAGATGGAGAGGAGTGAAAGAAAGAAAGTGCTTTTCAGAGCTCTTGTCCCCATCAAATAACTGAGGAGAAAAACAGGGGAAAATATCTCAAAGTCAATCTGAATTCAATGTGTAAATAATGCTGGAGAACAGATATAGGTTCAGGAACCACATTCTGTGAATATGCAGTTTGTTTAGCTGAGCACTGGCTTACATTTATGCTGCAGAGAAATGTAAGACAACAGAGGCCAGGAAGAGCAGCAAAGCATGGTCATCTGTTGACAGGTTTCTGACTCAGTAATTAGCAGCCCGGATTTTCGGAGGGATTGGTCCTCTGATAGCTCCAGAGAGCTTCTGTCATAGTTATTAGATGCTCAAAATCTCGAAAATATTTTTCCTTGCATGTCTGCATTTAGAAATCTAAGTGTTGGCAGCAGTTTTTTAAAAGCTCTCTGACCCAAAGAAYTCAAGGGCAAAATCAGATAGCACATCAGACCTTCTCTTTGAGGTCTGACACTGTTGTGACTGCCATGAGGTGTGCTCATGGCTCTCCAGCTTTGGTTGCATCAATCGTACACCCCTTCACTTGCAAAGCGTCTCCAGGGAGTAGGTCGAAGATCTGGGGGGCAGCAGGGCTTGAGCATAGCACTGCTATGATTCCCCCTGTCCACCCCAGCCTCCTTAGCCAAATTAGAGGCAGTTTTGGGACCATCACAAAGAGGCAGCAGAATACAAGGTGGACACGCCACAAAGTGACTCCTAGGGAGCTTCCTGATAAGCTCATTTCTGACCTGAAGCCTGTTCAGCAGAGCTCTTTTAGCTTGTAAAAGCTCAACATGGAAGCACAGCAGAGAGCAGAATACTTGTAGCAGTCCTAGCAAAGGTCTGCAGTGACTGAAGAACATGAAAATAGTTAAGCTAATCTGTGTCACAGCCCATCTTTTCCTAAGAGAAACGGAAGACACTGAGAACAAAAGCAGAATGGCTAATAGCTAACATTATAGTAAGAATGGCTAATAAATGTTGCTAAATAGTTGCAATTTAATTATAATATCAACCCATGTTTGGACCTGCTATAAACTTTAAGTAACTGGGGACAAAATTTGCATTGCAGAACTCTGAGTAAAAATCACAGAAAAAAAATCTAAGCCAATCTAAGCAAGTATTTTTGTTACGCATTTTTGTCTAGACTTTTGCTCTACCAAACATCACCCTCTTTGAGGACATTATGTCTTTTTCAATAGTTTCAATGTCTTTTTCAATAGTTTCAAAAGTGACAGAAATGTCAAATCTAGAGAGCAAAAGCCTTGCAAGTTTACAGCCACTCTCCTGTTGATATCCCTCGATTTAGCAAGGAAATATCTAATTCAAAGCTTATGGAGTAGCTTGTTGAAAAAAATAGTTGAAAATCTATTGATGAAAAATAGCAAGTTATTACTGAGAATGTCTGGGAAAATATCAGTCCACTTTAGATTTTCTCATGTGAACAGAATTACAGATATGATGAATTGTTACGCTCTTGGCTTGTGAAATTGTTATTTGKTAATTGTTACTGTGAAATTGTTAACCCAATTTCAGAGGTGCAGAGCACTCAGATGCAGTCCAAGGAAATTTGCTACATCAGGGAGAGAGCTGCAGAAGTGGTAGCTCTATCTCTTCTAGCAAATAATGAGGAACAAGCTCCTATTTAAATATGAACTCACAAATTTTTGAAACAAAAGTCATGTTTTTTGGCACCTCACATGAAACCACACATCTACTTTTACTTGACATTTACTGACATTTAACATTCCTTAATTTATTTCTGAAATCACTGCCTGTCGTAATTTAGAGAGTGAAATAAATTTGTTCCTTGCTTCTGTCACTGACACTTATATTAAGAGATCAAAGGCCAGTTAATGCTTTTCAGTATGTTATCAATGCTTCTGATCTTAAAATGGAACTCAATTAACAAACCTGTCATTGACCCATTCATTGTAAAAGATAGTTGGTTCTGTAACAAGATGATGACTATTAGGAGTGAAATAGATTAATTATAAACTAGAATTGTAAAACACATGGAAATACATCTCATCTCTGCTCCTTGGGCTTATTAATGCAATGCAACCATAATGATTAGTCAGGGTCAACAGATCTCATGCATACAGGAAGCAATTGCACACTTTTAAAATTGTTGCGTCTCAGCGTATAATTGAATGTTAATGCTTACATTAGTAATAAATGCTATTTTTTAAAATGTCTTGCTGGTGCCCTTTTTTATGCTGTCATACTGTAAATCTCCCAAAGCAGAGAAGAGGGGTTCTGAGATTAAAATTCTTACTGTGAAAATCATATGAACAATTGCTGAAATGGCTTTCAAACAGAGCTCTTTTAACAGGAATGCATTTTTTTCTTTCTTATCTTTCGTGCCAAAAGGTTTAATAGCCCAACTATAGCAGAAAAAAAAAAAAAAAAAAAAAAAAAGCCTGAACCTAGATTTAGCCATATCAATTTGCAGCAGTTCATTGCTCTAATGACCCCTCAGAACCTCCAAGGTCCCTTTCAACTGTAGTAAACTCTTAACGCTGGCATAATTCTTAGTTGGAAATTAAGGGCACTGTTCAGACAGAGGCCACTGCAGCAGGGCATTAGTAAAAGCTTGTTGAGATTGTGAAGTCAAACATAAAGGTTAGATAATGTCAAAAGGAAGTTCTCCATGGAGCATAGATTCAACAGTGCCGTGCAGACAATTGTCCTGGAGTTGTCTGGACTTCTCCTGGCTTCCAGAGCTCTGGGTCTTTCCCACTGGCACTCCTGAGGGCTGGCCTGCCTGCGTCACTCTGGAAAGAGCCACTTGGAAAATCACTGCAAGTTTAATTTAAGCCCTGCCATCCTCACTGTGGGGCTTTCTCTGCCATCTTCTCCCCTCAGTCTCTTTTTGTACAACAACTGATTTCTTCAGTCTCTGTTTAAAAAGGGGAGAGTGGGAAAAGGAATTAAGACATGCAACTAACTAAATTCTATTAGGAGAGATAAAGTAAAAATCAAAGCTGTGCTTCATGCTAGCTGCAGAACAAACTCTCTGCTTTTGATGTGCCATTAACATAAGCATGCAAAGACTGTAATTAGGTTTATTTTCCTTGTGAGTGGGCAGGTTGCAGACCGTGATGCAGGAAGCCCAAAGGCAGGTCTAGTGGTTCACTGTTAGGTGGTGCTAAAGTCATGGAAACCTTTGGACGGAGCATGGTCCCAACTGGGAAGCTGTATCCCGTGCTCCCTGCTCCTGGAGCCATGTCCAGCCATGCTCCTGGCCTGGGTCTGTTTGCTCTGACCACACACAATCTATTTTTCCAAAGATTTTAAGGAAAAAATATTCAAAGCTTTTGACAATGTGCGTGAAGTCCCAGTGAAATCCAAAGTATACACAAAGGTTGTTTAATACCTTTATAAAACATAGTCAAAACCAGCACCTTCCTCTAAAGATCACCTGAAATAATAACAAGAAATCTGCAGTGATTTATTTGGCATTGAGTATTTCAACCTCAAAGCATTTCAATGTTGGGAAAAAAAATGTAAACAGGTAAAGATGTCCTCTTATGAGAAATATCAAGCCCTTTTGATTGGAAGTGTTTGCACCTGAGTTACTCATAACAATTTCAATAAGTTATTTTATACAGTAACTCATGAAATATTCACATTGGCTGACATGAGAAATTTGTTAAATACATTGGTAAACTGCAGAAAGACCCAACAAACATCTTTAGCACATCTCTATCATCTAAAATGTYTCTAGGGAGATGTTACAGAAAGCAGTAATAGTACTCATCTTTTCTAGCATCTCCCCTAGATGTTAAAAGGAGGAGATAGGGCAGCTCATGCTGATGAAAACACCAGGGGATTTTATGTTGCACCTACCACTACGAACAGAAAATGAAAGAAAAAAAGAAAAGGAGTGAGAGTGGAGAAGGAGGAGAAAACGGGAGATAGACATTGGCAGATTTTATTGGGCAAAATTGAGTTGGGGACTCTGATGATCAAATCTGATTTATTTTTTTTTAATGTTTAAAAACAACTCCCCAAAAGAGGAGAATAAATGAAACACACACAAAATGCCTTGCAGCATCCAGAAGAGCAGAAGGGAACAGAAAACTGATTAGGCAGTGGCTTCATGCACGGATCACAAATTGTTTCGAGTCGCTGTCTGCACAGTCGCCCTGGAACAACACAGTAGTTTCAGGCTATCTAATTGCCACGAAAACTCTGATGAGCTGGGGGATATTCTGGGAAGAGGAATAAATATTTTGAGAGGGCTAAGAGAGGCTGATCAAACTGATTTGTGACACACCACCGAGAGGGAAAGCCAAGTATGAACTATAGGAATAAACATTGCAAAAATGACTAGCAATGAAAGACTGCTGAGAAGATAAGCCTAGATGGCCCTATTCATTCCAGTTTTCTTCACTGCTCGTTAACATCTCAAATTACTTAGAGTTTTTCAGTACCTTCCAACTGCCTTTCTGCCATCACTTCATCAGTTTGAAAAGAGCCTTAAAATGATGTTATTTCCTGGGGGAATTCCTCCCTCTTTCCCCTCTACAGTTCAATACTATCTGCTATAGGAGGAGGGTGATATTTTATACATACATTGAGCAACCTTAACTAGTATTCTACTTTTTAGGGTGTTGGGGGGAGGTTTATGTATCCACTATCTCCTGTCAAATTCTAGCATTTTACTTTTCTAGAAGTTTCAATTTTACTCTCTTTACCATCATTCAGATTTTTTTTTTTCAGATAATTTGCTCCTGAATGTCTCAATCTTTAATTCACTGTGTGTAACAGCATTGTTATTGTTATATTTTAGGCCTCTCTTTCTACTTAAAAAATAGATACCTTTTGTTAATTTTCTACACTAAGAAACAAAGGACCAATAAATGAAAGGAGGAATGCTTTACGTCTGTCCTGCTGCAGTGACACATATATTAGAAGTACTTTCCTCAAATTCAGGCCTGTCTCACRTGAGATGCATGGTATCTGCCAAGCTTTGTGATAAGCTTTCTGCCCTTCCCATGGCTCTCCATACCTCCTCCTAAACTTAAGGGGTTATTTTCAAGGGAGGAGGCAGAGATTAGATTATTCCCTTTCTGTCTTTGACAGTCATGTAAAGATAGATGTGGAAACTGTTATTAGTCACCCCTCACCACTCTGGACATCCAATACTCAAGAAGGTGAACACAAAATTCACCTTTCTTACAAGAGGGTACATTTGATTCATATTGAACCTGTAGGCTCTTTATCATCATCAGTACTTTTCTGCAGAGCTGTCAGCAACCTCTTCATCACATTTGGGCAGAGGATTAGTCCAAACTAAAGGTAGCACCTTCACCTGAATTCTTTGTTTGTTTATTTTTTATTTTTTTCTTTTTTGCATTTCTTTTTTTCAGTCAGGAAAGATACATGCAAAATGCACTTGAAATAAGGAATTAAAGGGGAATCACCACCTCAGGAAAGAGGAGTCATTCTGAAAGGGTGAATGGAGAGCCTAACAACAAAACTAAGAAAAATTCAACAGACTTAATGTGTAGGAAGGCAATGAAGTTTCTAAGTACATTATTTACACAAAATAAAAAAGGAGGTGACAATAACAGGATATGCTATCAGAGAAAAAAAAGATCAAAACCGAAGTGCATCTGCATTTTTAATTCTACTAATTATAAGTTAAGAAAACAGAAAGAAGGGCTCAGTTGATGGAGTGTGCACTTGGAATGATTCAGGATAGACATGAAAATACCAGAGAGCAATGTAATTTCTGGGAAACTGGCATATATTAGTTTTGTTAATGAAGTTTGGAGTCATGGTAACACCCTTCTGCTTCATGAGGGTTTGCTTTCTGTGGCTTTTCTAATCGCAACACATTCAGTCTTTGCAGCAAACAGACACTGAGGAAAAATGTAACTCCTTTGATTACGTTTATTGACAGCAGTGCAGATCCAAGTTATACCAGGGGAAGAGCACCAAGCCATGTCTTTGCTGTGCCATAGGCCATGTCGTGAAGAGCTTTCTTCTCAAAAGAAAAGATATCTAAACAAAAATATGGTAAGATAAATACCACGAAAAATAAAAGTAGACAACTTGAATGTTAGGTCTACAAGATCAATGATGTTGTATATTCACTGTTCTAGAATATTTATATTAATGTCTTTCAAAATCAATGGAGCGGTTGGCATCCTTCTTTAGATGAAAAAGGACCGTCTTCTGATTCCAAAAAGAAACTAGCATTCAAGGCCCCCAGTGACAACTATAAGAGAAAATAAAGCATAAATAAGGTGTTTTCTGACTTTCAATTCCTAACTTAGGGAACTATATGCTGTTTATTGTTTGTAAGATAATTACTTGCTTTCGATAATTTATTTTTCTGTTATTTGAGGGTTGCTTGTCCTTAGGGAGGAAAGGCATTATTATATTAGTGATTGGTGAGGAATTAGCAAGTGGTGAGGAAGCAGCAGTTGAATGATTTAGGAAAAGGCTGTGAAACAGTTTCTTTTGTAGAATAGCTACTTGAGGAGGGCTTCATGTTGGGTACTAGAAGGCAAACTCCAGAACCACTTTCCATAACCTTGAGGAGGGCTTCATGTTGGGTACTAGAAGGCAAACTCCAGAACCACCTTCCATAACAACTTCTGTTTTTCTCTCCTCCTTTTCTGAACTGTAAGCAAGCTTGGAAAACACAACTCCAAAAATCCTCACTACTATTTTACCTGATGCAGCAAAGAAACAGAGTGATCCTACGTGACAAATAGAGATTTTTCTCTGATTTTAAATAAAGAAACCAACAGAGATATATTACTGTTATTAAAGAAATAGAAGAAAAAAAAAAAAAAAGGAAGGCTTAAATATAGGTAGATTTTTCTTTTAACAGAAAAAAAAAAAGAGATTTTTTTTATCCAAAAAAAAAAAAAAGAAAGAAAAACCCTGAAGTAATTTGTGCCTCAGGCCTTGAAAGGAACACAGTGGCAGCCTAATCACTGATTAGGAGCAYGCTGCATGCTGCCGCTTCCAGGGTTATTTAACAGCTAGGACTAGGCAGCCCTGACTACTTGTTCTCCCACACTTGATAGGGGCTGATAAGCGGAAAGGATCCTTGTGTGTTCCACGTTGCTAATTCCTCTGCAGACCTCTGCGAAGCTGCTTTCCATCCGAGCTGCTCTGCTTCGTGAGACACTGTTTTGGTCCCTTTTGTAAGCAGGGATGTGAGAGCATCTCCTTCAGGATGGCTATTAGATGAGGGACCTCTTCAGCCTAAAGGGGCAGATAAATAACAGGCAAAGGGACAAACAGGAACACTCAGAAGCACAGACCTGAGAGACAAGCAAGAACAGAAACACTAATGAAGACTAAAGTTCTCCAGCCAGTAACTGATGGACCATTCAGAAACTACAGGAATAGCCTTGAAGAAAGTCAGTCTAGTCAGTCTGGGCTTTGTAAGAGGGGAGAAGGGAGGGAAAAAGAGAGTGGGGAGGATCTGAAGCATCTGGGAGGCCAGATGGACTACACAGAACTAATAAAGAATATTTAGAGGACGGGGCAAAGTTCAGGAGAGACAATTCCATGAATAAACTAGTCACGGAGGGGTGTGCATCATCAAAGATGCCCTGTAAATCAGCTTGTGCCATCAATAACACCCTATTTGTCTAGCAATGACCACACACTAGCCTCAGAGTGACACTGGCCCAGCCCTTGATATCACCAAGTTCTGCTTCAGAGGCAGCTAATAAATCAGTTGCAAGGGAACTGCAATCTGCCAGTGTGGGCACGCTGCTCATTGCAAGTTCATCGGGTGGTGACCTTTGCAGGGTGGAATGGAAAGGGGACAGAGGACAGAAAAAAATAGTAATTACTGGAAACACTGCACTTTGGTGCATGCTGGACAGGACAAAGGGAACAGGAAAAAACAGCAATTTCTGTAGTGGCTTGAATGCTCTTTACAAGGACAGGAATATCTGCCATGAAAGCTCGCCTTGCACCATGACACAAGCAGTAATGCAGTTCTTAGAAAGCCATGGAATAACTGTTTTGTGAGTCCCTAGGGATTTGTAGTCTTCTGCACAGTGGTTGTAGTCAGCTGGCTTTATCCAAGGCAGAGTGTGCTTCATGGGCAAGTCACTCCCAAATAACAGCAGGATGTGACTGCAGCAGATTTGACTCCTTCCACCTTACCTCGCCCCCCAGCACTATCTTGCCATGCTCTGGATCCCCCGACAGCCTCATGCTCTGCACCACAATGTATGCAAAACACAGCTTGATTTCATGCTTTCCAGGCCACGCTGGGTGCTTGCAATACCCCCCTTGCAGGATTTCAAATACCTTCAACTGTGAAGAAAAAAAAATAATATGTAATACATATATATATATAAAAACATTACAGCTCATGGCATTCATATGTGGTCTTAGGCAGCAGGTTCAAAGAGAGGATGCCAATTCTATCACAAAATGTAGAGCAGCTACAAAATAAGAAAGATTGCCCACAGTGATGTGTGAAATAATATTCTCCATGCACAAATAGGATATATTCCTGTGCTTTTTTTTTACCAAAAACCACCAGCTAAACCTTGATGCACCTTGGGATTATCTTACCCTCTGTGTTAAAGAATGGGAAATTGTGCTCTGGGTACAGGCAGCGGTACTTTTGCATATATATTTTCCTTTTGTTATTTTAGCTCTGTGTTGAAATGGATGCTGGCAGCAATGAAACCACTCAGCGCTAAATCTGATACTTTGGCTTTGCCTCTCTTATGCAGATCTGTCTGAAAATAGTCCTATGACCAAAAAGATGACCTACAGAGTATATATGCRCACAGTTTAAATAAAAACTAGGAACTGGAGCCCAGTATTTTCCCAGCGTGAGCCCAGTGTTCCTCACTCACCCTGTAATGTACCAAAGTTTCACGCTGGAACCAAGTTGGAGCACAGYTTGGTGAAGTGCAGTTATTTCTTCCAGAAGCTATGAGTACAAGAGATCACTGTTATCCCCAAAACACAACCCATGATCTATATTCTTATTTTCCTTATATTACCCTTATAAGGTAAAATATTATTGCATTCTGCCCCACTCAAGAGCACAGTGCATATGAAATCTAAATATATATGTTCAGGCATATATTTGCTATCCTGGAGCTACATTAATTTACATTACAAGACATTACATTGCAGTTAGTTGGGCATAAACTGACAGCTAGGCATAGCTGTGAGCAATCAGCTTTTTGTACACACATGCAACCCATAATTTAGATAATTTCTTATGCTATTTTGTTGTCAACTGTGTCAGATTTTTAACGTTCATAAGCCTTTTAAAATGAAAAGACACACACAGAGAAGTSCATTATAAATATGCCTCAAGGTGCCATTTAGAATAATTGTGATGCTCCAGCATGCCCAAACCTTTCACAGCAAAGAGATAAATACACTTTATTAAAACAGGAAATGTCCAGAGTGGAAGATAACATTAAATGACTGCAGGAAACGATCAAAAAATTGATTCATTCACAATTCACTACTTTCAGATACATAGCATCCACAGTATAATTTTGCTTAAGCACTGGATACTGAGCTCAAGAGAAAGCAGTTAATGAAATTAATACAATCTGTCAATTATATTTGAGAATCAGCATTCATTACTCAACAAGATGCTTTGATACTGATTCTGTAGGAGATGCTTCAAGATCAGGACGTGACTTGGAGATAAGTTCTCTTTGAGGTCRTTTGTAGGCTTTCTTTCCTAAGCAAACACGCTATACTCCAAAACAACTCTTATTCTACTTGCAAGAGAGAAACTAACTATAGTGGATATTGGAATCTCAGTTCTGTTGATGTTATTTCTTTTTGTCATTCAAATATCTAAACTCCATTCTTCAGAACTGCAAATCTTAAACAAGTTAGATATATTATGGAAGTAAATTTCAGTCACTAATCTAGCTTGGAAACTCATCTGGATGCAAGAGAAAGGGAAAATTCTAATTAATTTTTGTGTTCACAAAGTCTCTTAATGGGGCCAGGAACATAGGAGATATACCACAGAGGATCTCTACAGAACTCCCACTGATAACTGTGCTGTGGTTTCTCTGCATCTTATGGAATATGTGCCTTATAGCTTGATACTCCTATACTTTCCAGATAGAGTGGGAAAACATCTTCAGTGACAGAAAGGATAATATTACGAGATGGAGCCACCAGCTCTATTCAAACAGGACCCTGTSAAACATTCAATGAACCTTTAAATAAGATACACAGACTGCTCCTGACCCTGGTGACTCTCCCTGGCACTGACCCCTTGCCTCCTCTCGGCTCTGTGGCAGTGCCCAAAGTGTGGGCCTGGGGCTGCCCATGTCCCTTGCAGGGCAGGTTCTCACTACTGAGGTGAGAATGGGTGGAACGGGCTCCCACAGGCACCCAGGAGCCACCAGCCCTCACGGCACCCTGACATTTAGCTCCCAAGGGTTCTCTTCTGAAAAGGGACAGTCTTCTGAGTATCCAGAGACTCACTGATATGCCCAAGGAACTGGAAGAGACCTTGCAGCTAGCACAGCCTGAAGGACCAGCTACAGATGAGTGGAGCCTCAACTAAAAAGTGCCATGATTTCACACACCACAAATGCGCAGTTGGCTGAACATTCATAGATTTGTTAAAAGGATATACATGGAAGGCTGCAAACAAAAAGAGCCAGTCTGGCCCCAGGCTAGAGAGAAGTTCTGTGTTCTAGAAAGCAATGGACAGAGACAAAACAGAAATGGCATAGTTTTAGAGCAAAAAGACACATGGATAAGGTAGAGAGGAGAACGCTAAAAATAAGTGACCACAAAAGGATAAATGAATGCGGACACCTCAAGACAACTGACAACACGTTACTTGGGTGCTGTCTATTCAGATGCAAAGAAAGAGTTAGAAGATAAGGGAGATATAGATAACAAGTGACAAGCAGTGTCACCTCCTTCGCAAGGACAACCACAGTGCAACAGTGACAACCAGGAACAGGATTCAGCGAGAGAAGCAGCACTTGCATCTAAAAACTCCAGCTCTGCGGGGYCAGATCCTTCCGCGGGGAACTGTAATCAGTGGAGGTCATGCCCAAGAAGTATGACAAAACCTTATCTTACACCAGAGAGTTGCCAGCAAAATTTACAGGTCACTCTCCTCCTTATCTCTCTTGACTCACATTCTCCATCCACAGCACACACTCCCTGGCATCGGGACTCAAACTGTCAGGTGTCAAAGAGAAATCACTGAAGACCTGGAGACAATCTGTGATGTTGCAGAGGGGATTTATCCCCAAATACGTCTCATCACGTGGTACTTAATGTCCTTTCTTCCAATCATCGCCAGGGATTTCTCTGCCCCAAATCCACCTACTTTAAGACATGCCTAAGATTTCATATCAACAGCATCTCCCTATATTTGTATTAGGAGATCATAAAATAACAGTGTTTGGAGGATCTGGCAGCAAAGAAGGAGCAATTTGTCAGGACCAGGGACTAAAGCCAGGATGTTCAGTGTTTAGAAAGCTTAGTATTTAGAAAATGTTTTTAATGGTGATACACTGAATTAAAAACAAACAAACAGAAACTACAACCAAGCTCCTTTTGTAAGTTTTTAATATAATTCAGGGGAAAGTTATTTTATACAGTTCAAAAAGGCTGTTCATATTCTCCTAGCACAAATCCRAAAACAAAACTTTGTTCTATGAAAAATACTTAGAAATTAGGCAGAGTTAATACCGGAGGCTATTGAGTATGGCCACAGCAAATAGTGAGGTGTGTTTTTCATGCTTTGGAAACCACAGATCTCATCATTAGGAGCACTACTTGTTGTTACAGTGTCTCTTTGTATGCTCTGTCTGTCTGCTTTTGTTCCACACAGACTGGGCAGCATTGCCCTTTGAAAGAGCCTGGATCTTGACGTTGCTTCCATGTACTTCAAGCAGCGCCTGCATCGTATATTTAATCTGATCTGAAGGATCCTGGCATTTTTGTCTCCCCTGCCATCCCCAGAGGACTGAGGGTTACAGTCTTTGCTCTTGCTCTTAGTCAACTAGTCCCTCACCAGTTGCAAACAGCTTTAACTCCATCCTGGGATTTATTTGCATAATGATCTAATCCAATTTGTGCTGAAGTCAGTAGTAGCCTTTCTTGATCATAACAGCCTGTTTGACTGAGCTTTTCTTTACACTTTATTAACTGTATAAACATGAGGCAGATGATGCCCTCTCTTTCTGTTTGCAGGCTCAAGCTGGATGCTTTGTTATGGCACAAGTAGTTTCTGAGTAACATACAGGACATTTTTTGTTATTCTAGAAGATTTTTGATTAGAAAGTATTCACAGAGCAACTTGTTTTGTACAGAATGGGTATAATCATGCAAAAAAGCAATTATTTTTCTCAACACAGAGCAGTTTTCACAGTATGACATGTACCTTGCTAAACCCAATTAGAGAAATATTCTAATAGTCTACAGCTTTCATATGTCTGATCTTGTAGGAAAGGACAGACTCGTTACTTTCTTCCCCCATAAAGAAACTGTCTTCATCTTTTTGTCTGTCTGGACATCTGTCTCTGGGGGAAACTTGAAAAGGAAAGAAGAGAGTGATGGTTTCCATAGTCGGAAGGAATTTTCTGGTTCTGTCTGAGTTCACTTTGGAAGCGTATCCAGATGACAGCAGCTGCAGACTGCTACTCTACTTACTGCACTTGCCGTTTAGAGGCAATCAAGACTCAAGTCTTGTTGACAGCTACAAGTAACAGCAAGGACATCTCAGATGACTCAGGCTACAGCAACACTGTCATAGGACCAAGTCAGTGAAAAGCAACACTTAAAAGGCTAATTAGAACCATGACCTTGAAAAGGCATTTCTCCAGCAGTTCATTGGCGATGAAGCTAAGCAGTGATGAAGCTACACACTTTACATTACAAGTGCTACTCCTAAGTTTAAAAACAAGCACTTTGTAAAGCACAGTGGCTTAAAGTGGCTTTTAGTCAGATGGGCAGTAAGCTTCCACCCAGCCTTGGCACCTTAGTTTCCCAAACTAGGAGAACATCTGCAGTATTTTGTGGCTTTCTCTTCCAGTGGAGAGCAGAGCTGCGGTGGGAGTGGATAGCAGCATGAGCTAAGGGTGAGGAGCGCAACTGCCCCAGAGTGTAAAGGAGGAGGGACCAGAGAGCCTAAGAGAGACCCAGTGTGTCCAGGAACTCTCTCTAAAAATCCAGAGATGAGTCAAGATTATCTCCCAAAATCCAAAATAAGCAACTGATGATGAACATTAAGATGAACTTTGAGAAGATAGTAATGGTCTGGGAAGCMGAGATCTGCTGAGGAGAGTGCCCAGACTCTACCACACCACTACCTCCTTCCACAGCAGCAATTTTCCATAGGGACCGTTTTCCTCCCAAACCTTTCAGGCAAGCTACCCCCACCAGGGACAAAACAGAAACAGAGCAGGAATAAACAACAAATATTTTTGCTTTAGTGTTTGTTGATGATTAATGTTGCATCCACGGCCAACATCTCCCTGAAGTAGGCAGTGAAGCAAGAGGTGAACAGTAGACTTTGTAAATGGCAGAACAACACAGGAACTCTGCATAGCTAATGTTCTTCCCTATATGTCAATCTGATTGCTTTCTTTCTGTTTTTTAAAGAATGTGTGTCCTTTAATCTGTCTCATGCCATGGCAACAATAACATTCTGATTGCTGCACCATTTTAATCAACTTGAACAGCAGTGAACAGATGCGTTCTTGCATCAACAATCGCAGAGGTTTTATTTCTAAAATATATTATTTAGTATTTTACTCCCATCACAGACATTATCTTTCATTTTCTGAACCTTCAGTAATGGAGAACTAACAAAGCACTTTATAATATTTTCTCCTTAATGGCATCCATGGTAAACAGAATTGAAAGGCAATTCTAGCAGAAAGGAAATAATTTTGTTTTCAGCTCTTATTTGCTCAAAGTTCCTTAATTTGTCCTGCTACATCTCTTGCAATGCAGAAACACTTTCCCTTTAATTTGCAGTGAAAAGCAACCAGGAAAGAGATGGAAAAAAAAAAGAATGAGCATTACCCCATGGACCTGGTGGCTCTTTTATCACCTTTTAGCAGTGCTATCAGTTTCATTGTAATCTGTGCATCCTCAGTTTCCTGTTGACAAGACACAAAGCTCTGGTCTGTTTACTTCTGCATATCKAAGTTTGTTGGTAGACTGCCCCTGACAGCTTGGAGAGGTTGAGTCATTGTCCCCAAAAGCAGTGTAGGTTTTAAAAATTGGTTTTTGATTTATAACCTGTCTAGTTTGCTCTCATGACGGTTTACTGAAGACAAGAAAAATCAGCCTCTTTCAGTATTTTTCATTATGYATTGGCTACCAGAGAGAATTCAAGTATCTTATCTACTTTTATTGACTTCAGAAACTTAAGGCAGGAATTTYGTAGTTCTCCACTAATATTCAAGAAGAGAAGAAAAATTGATGGCATATGTTTAAAATTTCCTGTCTTCTCTGTGCTGAACATGTGTAATATTTCATTTTACCTGTGTAATATTTCATTTCACCTCGGAGCTATGGTATTCRGTTCCAGAGCAAGTGAACACCCCCACCGTCTCCCCTCACCCCACATGGGCAACTGTCTAACATCTCTAGCACTTTCTAGGACTTTGGGGCTTTAAGGAGTCCCCTGCTCCAGTTTGCTATAGACTCTGGCCTCAGTTTGCTGAGCTAGGCCTCTCATTGGCATCACTGTTCAGATGTCCCCAGCTCTAAATCCACTTTACCATCGGGAAAGCAAAARTAGATCACTGTCAAAAATGGATAGCTGTCATATACCATCCTGCAAATTCAAGTTTCTCCTTCTGCCCCCTTTCCAGGCTCTTCTCCATTGATCTCCCTTCCCCAGTTCTGCTACTTCATTAATTCAGTGCATTTTTTCCAGTAGCAATTGTATATCTCCTCTTTCTTCCTTGTTAGCAGGAACTCAATCACAGAAACCTGGGCTCAAGTGAATCACAAATTAAGTTCAGCTAACTTTTTTCTTCTTCATTTTTTTTCCCCTTAGGAAACTAAAAAAACACACTACCAGAAATCACAGCTTCCTACTCATTTTTCTTCTGGGTGGAGGGACAGGTGATGCTGTTTGCTAAGCACACTATGGCTTTTATCTTTCCTCATATTAAATAGCTTTCACAGGGGAAAAAAAAACGCTCTCTTTTCCCCTTTCTATAATTTGAAGAGTGTTATTGGCTTCATGAAAATTAATATATTGAGTACAACTTCATTGCCTTAAAAAAAATGGAAATGGAAAAGCAATGACCTTGCATGGGGAAATTTGGGTTGAAACACTTGATTCCAAATGACTGCCTTAAGATAAAGGAATATTCAAAAAGAGTTATTTTATTCTGAAGTACGAAGAAGATCATTGTAGTATTTTCCTAAAATTTTCTGAGTCACATCTGATACAGATATTTCTACAAAAGAAAAAAAAAGGCTATTTCCAGTTTTTCTGAACAGCCCTCGGCTGCCCTCTTTGCTGCCCAGCAGTATTTGCTCCTTTCAGATCTTCTTTTCTTTCTGGTGTCTCAAAACTTGTCACAATCTGCTTTCGAGGACTTAAACCACTTCCAGATGAAAAGTACACAGAAATATTTTCTGTCTACTGCCTTCTTGTGCTAAGCAACAACAAATAGGTTCTTTTTCATTACTGTCTTTTTGGCAGATGTTTTGAGGTTAGTTCTGGGCTTCTAGGATACAATTCCATGCTCTGTTCTATTGGCTCTGTTCATCAATGTTTTAGGTTTGCATGTAAAAATATATCTTGTTGAATCCAATTTTAGAGTTTTGGGACTATAATATCAATTACATAATTATTTTTCTTGATACTGTGTATCGGTTTGGATTACATTGTTATCCTTGGACAATAAAAGTCACATGGCTACTTAGGAACAAAAATAATAAATACTATTCCACAAGAGCAAAAAAAAAAAAAAAAAGAAAAAAATCCTTAGATACCTCAAATGGCACTTTTTTTTATCTTTTTTTTGTCTGTTTTGCTTGCACTAATCCAAAAGTGGTACTTAACCACACTCCTGCTACCGAGATCTTATGATAAAGYCATAATCTAGCCGCAAAGTTGGTTTATTGCTCTTGTGTTATGTGTATCATAACTAATACTGGTTTTCATCRTGGAAACATTCAGCAGTCATATCATTGCACAACATCCAGGTGTTTAACACAAGCAAAGCTACAGGACTTCATTCAGTTATCAAGAACCAATGGAGACTCGGGGAATACCGGTAAACCTTCTAAGCACAGTTTGTGGATCCATAGCTCAGGGTTCATTAAAAGTATGATGTTATAACCTGCATTTTTTCTTAAATCTCCTCAGGAATTTCTGTTCCCAGAAGAATAAGAAAGTTGGCCTTTGTCTGGGGCAAGGGAAGCTGTGCAGGGTGACCAGGAGGAAAGACACACTCATGCAGCTGAGGTTTGGTGGCAGCCTGGAGGCAGGGTGGATGGTGTGGTGAGGATCAGGCCATAACTTATCTAAAGGTCATGCCTAATTTTGAATTTTCATGTAGTCGTTACCTTGCTGTCGCCTCTCTCCACTCTATTAAAAAAAAAAAAAAAAAAAAAAAGACTTTCACATTAAAATGAAAAATACAGAGAGAAAGAAATCAAGGCTTTGAAATGATTTTCATTAGAAGTTGTCACAAGAACTCATTTCTGCATTGAAAGCTACAGACTATTACAGCGACATGCTCCAGTGTCCCTATTATTTTTGAGGGACATCAATTTCTGTTGAGTTCTTTTCGTCTATTTCTTACCAGACATCTGCCCCTTGTGCTTGCTGGCAATGATGTATCCAATGAGCTCTTCGCAAAAGGAAGCAGATGTCCAAGAAATTCAGATCAGCTTTGAAGCTACAGTGCTAGAAGAGATTTATAGTTCTGCAGCTCACCTTCAGCCTGGTCTCTCTTGAGGTTTCAGAGTCATTTTGCTCCTGGCTGTCCTGGTAGGAAAGGTTTTGGTAAACCTCTTGCAGTAYGTTCTTGGTTTTTGTACTTCCAGCTCTTTTGATGAAGTGACACCTCCTGCTAGGGATGTGGACGGATGCTGGATTCTTTACATATTTGAAGATACATCCCCTTCGAGTCTCCTTTACAGCTAATCAGTCAGCCCTATTTTACCTTCCTCCTTGGATAGGTTGTGCTGAGATGGCCCTTCACTCCTTCCAGGGTCGCCTTCCAAGGATTGGCTCTAAAAATGAAGAATAACTTCAGCTTCCACCTAATGAGACTTTGCCACAAAATGACCACAACCACTAGTGCAGTCTGCACCAAAGCTTGATTCTGGACTACGGGAATGATAAACTCAGGGATGCAGAACATGGCCCTGAGCAAAGAATATAACCTGAAGAGACAGGAAGAGCCAACTGATTTCTTCAGCTGGAATTGCCAATAGAGCCTCACTGCTGTTTGTGATCAACTTAAAGCAGCTGAGGAGATAAACCCACAAGCTGTTATGTTATTCCCAAAGAAATATTAAGCTTGGAGGATTATTTTGAAAACCYCTAGCAGGCTGTCCATGTAGATCTGTACATCTTGTTACCCTTTTTTGACCCAGTGATGCCTAAAGGGCTTTTCCCCTCCTTGAGCAAAGATTTAACTGTAGTATGTTCAGCTTGATATGGCAGAAGCTGAACCTCTGCCTTCTCAGAGCTGGAAAACTGGCCCACGCTATCAGACAAATTTCAGAGCAGAACTTCAGCTGCCAAACTAAGGCTGCACCTGACCATAGCGGAAAGATAAGGATTGGTTTGGTAGGCTGTGTATTTTATTTGGTTTGATGTTGCATGAGAAACTTGTGTTGGCTTAGCTGAGCAGTGAGGAATACAAGAGGCTGATGGTTCTGTCAAAACACATAGATACAGGGAGTAAGGGAAATAATCAAGTTAGACTGCAAGGGAGTTTAACAATACAAGCAATTAAAGGAGAAACAAACCACCCACTTTAACAGGGAATTATTCATTTATGCAGCACTGGGTAAACATCTCTGCTTAGGACTGTGATAGTGAATCACACAGTGTATATAAACAGTAAAATCTAGACTTCAGGTTTCATTCTGACAAGAACAAGAGATGCATACTCAGCAGGCAAAGAAAGAAAAAAAAGAAAGATGCAAAATGCTTCTTTATTCCTTATACTGCAGACATTAGATAAAAAGATTACAGAATTCATATAAAAGCATTTTTGTACGTGCACACATTTACACTCGAAAATCATCCAGGCAGTAATTTGTCCAACTTTCTGTTAATGTACAAATGGATAATCTTTCAGTCCTTGAGTCATCTCTAAGGAGGATGCCTTTCTGTACAGGATGCCTTTGTACAAGGTTCACCTTGGCAGTCCATTAGATGAGCCAAATAATTGAGCGCATAGCAGGAGCAGCCTGAGCAACCAACCTTTAAAGGTGCTATAGCAAATCCAGAATTTCTTATTAGAAACGATAGGTAAGTTTTATTAATACAGGATGGTCTGACAAGGGACACTGTGGGGCCTTAAGAGACCTCTACAGATATATTTGTTTTATTTGCTGGGGAATGAAGGGGTGAGGAATGAGGAATGAAGGTTCAGCATGGAGTCATTGCTGCTTCTAGAATCAACCTGCAACAAATTCCATGCCCAGAGGGGGACAAGATTAAACTCACATAAGTTTTCATTATACTGAAAGGATACCTAAGGCCTAAAAAGCTCTTGCCATGGAAATACACTGTCCAYCAAAAAGCAGAATCTACTATCTGATCCCTTCTGGAAGACTAGCTTTATAAAAAGCTTATCAACAGCTACATTTTTCTGCCAGGCATGTTTGTCAAGCTCAAACAGAGCTGGAAATACTGACATGTTTGTTCTGTACAGAAAACAGTGCTTTCAGGTCCATAGAAACTGCTATATAAAGATCTCATGCAATTCTAAAAAATCTGCACCTATTTTGCTATTCTCACAGTTCTGATACTGGATGTGGAGCTGAACAGAATGTGTGCACGGACTGCTTTGATTTTTTGTTGGAAGATTATTTCGTGTTTCTCTTTTGAATTTCTAAATAGGAGGCCAAATTTTGAGGAGGGCTCAGACTGCCAAAATACAGTAACCTGGCTGGACAGTCAGAAAATACTGTCATGTTGTGCTGTCGCCAGTGTAAAGGATCTTATCTTGCATGGAATAATGTGATGTAAAACGAGGGAGACAGAAAACTTATATTTTTTTTGTTCCTTTAGATAAACACACAGTAATGCAGAATCCAGATTCTAGAGCCATCTGAGCACCTAGTTTCATTCTTATCCTTTTGTATCTTTGTTAACGATGTCGCTCTCCATTAAAGTTCAAATTAAGGTTCAATTTGGATGTCTTTAT
>NW_020454994.1:166161-278917 GCF_003342845.1 Nothoprocta perdicaria
AAGGAAGGAAGGAAGGAAGGAAGGAAGGAAGGAAGGAAGGAAGGAAGGAAGGAAGGAAGGAAGGAAGGAAGGAAGGAAGGAAGGAAGGAAGGAGATTTTTGTACCCCATCAATTCCTCCTAAATACTAAATACATTGATTTTTTTGTACCCCATCGATTCCTCCTAAATAACTGTAAAACTGTCCAAAACAATAAATAAATAAATAAAATTCAGCTCTTCAGTGTTGTGGTCATCCTCCCATGACAAAAACCTGGCTCAGCAGAGGGATTCCGTATGCTGCCTTCTGACAACAAAATGGAACAAATCTCTCCCCCACAGCAGAKCCATGAAAGGCTTTGGGCTGGGCCCCTGAAACTGCAAAGCGCCCGTTTTGTTGTCTGTGGGTAAGATTTTAATCCGCTGAGCTGAGGCTGGACGTGGCTCTTTTGTCCTGACCKCTCACAATCGCAGTGCTCGAAAAGAACCCCCCCGCTGCCCTCCCCTTTGCTCCCCCAAATTGCTGACAGGGCCCAAAGGCAGCTCCGAGGCGGGGCCATGGGGTTTTATTTAGCCCGGGGCAGCCGATGCCGCACCGAGCGCCACAAGGGCCCCAGAGTCAAGTCCTAATCACCCGGGGGCTGATTATGTCCTTTTCTTCCCCGTCAAGCCCCCCAGGCATCCTTGAGACCCAAACTGGAGAGAGAGGCACGTGCGCAGGAGGGGAGCGCAGGGTGCCAGGGCCTCCCCGAAGCCATGTACCGGAGCAGCTTCCTCCGCGAGGTGCGCAAGGAGAAGTACGAGCGCTCCGACGCCTACGATGAGCTGCGGGGAACGCCCGAGTTCGACAGCTTGGCCCAGGCCCAGGGCCTGGAGAACCTGCAGGAGCTCAACGAGCGCTTCGCCAGCTACATCAACCGGGCGCGCGTGCTCGAGCAGCGCAACGCCATCCTGCGGAAGCAGCTGGAGACTTTCCAGCGCATGGACGAGCTGGTGGGCTTGGACGAAGCCTTTGCCGGGCAGATCGAGTTCAACCGCCAGCGCATGAGGGAGCTGTCGTCCGACCGGGCCAAGTTGGAGCGCGAGGAGAAGGACGCCCAGCGCATGCTGGATGAGTACAGCAACAAGTAAGGCCACAAGGGGATAAGGGGCTCCATCTCCCATGGCAGGGAGCAGATGCTACAGGAAGTCCATTTGGATGCAGCCCTGTGCCATGTGCTCTAGGCGACCCTGCATGTGCAGGGAGGTTGGACTAGATGACCTCTGGAGGTCCCTTCCAGCCTTAAGGTTGGAGGTCCCTTCYAACCTTAAGCATTCCATGATTTTATGATGATTCTGCGAAGGGGCTCCTGCCTGGCTACCCAAGGGAAGCGGTGGTTGGTAGCGGTGGCTGTGTCCAGGGCTCAGTGGCAGTCAGGGCAGGCCAGTGACAACAWAACACAGCCCAGCTCCTTTGGTGAAATCCCTGTACTTGCAAGCAAGCAAATCCATGGGAGTCGTGGCAGCCCCTGTGTAGGGATGCGGCTCTGGACTGGGACATCTCAGTGTCCTTTCCAAGGCAGGTGAACAAAGAGGAACACAGGATATTGTTTCCACAGTGCTCTCTGTCATAAGGGTAGGTTTGCTAGTTAGCTGCTTCTCTGGCGTGGATGGTGTCTCTTTGTGTTCAGGCTTGTAACCCAACTAAAAAACAAATAAAAAGAAAAACATAGTATCTCAACACCAGCTCACTGGACTCCTTTGGAGCTCTGAGCTATGGCCCAGATATAGAAATACCAAACTCTGATCTCCCTTCTGCATTTGAAAGTAGAGAATCCAGGTGCAATGAGATTTAATGTCTGAAATGGCCGGCCGTTAGTGATTAACTAACTCAATGTTAGTGAATAATAGCCGGATTGTAAAGTTTCATATTCAAATAATTTTGCACATGAATTTCAGCTATGAATCCATGCTGTAGTTTGACTGTCTGATACTTGTTCATATATTTCTATTAGAGTCCATGAGATTTTGTCTGAATTCAGCACATGAATACATGAATGCCTAGCTGCATATTAACAGAAAATATGTGTATAGATCAAATTGTAGAGAAATATGAAGTATTTCTCATACTTCATATTTCAGTATACAGTAGTATATACAGTAGTATTTGTCTCAGCAAAAATGTGTTATCTCTGGCTAGAGTATTTCAGGGAGAAAATCGGTGCAGTAAAAATACACAATCCTGCAATACTATYCCTAAGGCAAAATTTGATTTCAAGAGCTAGTCTGAAAATAACATGAAAAAATTAGCAATGACAACCTTATAGTGGATTCCTAGGTATACCTGAGTGTTTTGTGGRTTAACTTAACTAGCTGTTTACTCCYGCATTGATAGGATACACTATCTGACACATAGTCATTTACTTTTATTACAGGTATTTTACATGAATTCTAAATAAGGAGTAAAAAAATCAGGATAGCRAAAATGTGGGGGAAAGACAGACAGAGAAGGAGTTTTTTTTTAAAGTAAGTGACTTAGAAAACCTAGACTCTGTCTGGTCTTGCAGACTGAACATGTGCTGCAAAATACTGGAAGTAAACTATCAGATCAAAAGAAAGAATAATGTGTCCTACTGAAGATGTACTTATAATTCTGTATGGAAGAACTAGCTGTGCAATTGTCTCCTTAACCCATTCTGAATTGGWTTTACTTGTTAATACAGCTCTTGTGACAACCTCTTCAAAGAGCACAGAGCAGAGTTCCTGCAAATAACTGTTTATATTTCTGATCYTGGGATGTACACTCAGCAGCCATAAGCAAAAGTGGAAAGCAAAAGGGGACCTTAGCTATCTCTAAACCAACAAAATTTAAAAGTTAAAACTTAAAAAATACACAGGGATGTTATAGCATAATGACAGTAACTCCTTACAAACCAAATTGTATTGTTTATATCATGAAGTGAATTTGGATTTTGCAGTTTTTATTTAATTTTTTTTTCTCTTTGAAACTGCTGAGTCTAATTTGAAGACAGACATGAAATTTTCCTCAGTTTGGAAAGAACTGTTTGGTTTCTGAAATACAGGTATTAAAGTAAGGCCAGTGCTCTGACATCCTTCTTTCTGCCTTCTCTCCTGTTTTTAGCTCAAAGATATTTTGATATTTATACTTTAAGCTCTCTAAACAAAATATGGGAGATCCTGTGACATTTTAGGGCCCTTCCAGACACTGCTGAAACCAGAATTATTCCTACATTGAAGGTCTGCTTAATGCTTTATGCAGCCTACCCTCCATGCAAAGGGCAAATTCAGGGATCTCTAACTTTCTGTGAAGGAGTAAGTTAATGCAGTAAGATGCTATAGATGGGTGGATTATCCTAAAGGAGTAAGTTTATCCAGTAAGATGCTATAGATGAGTGATCATCCTAAACTGGAAAAGTAGACAGGACTGCAAATATATGCACTTTATTTATTTATTTATTTATTTAAATAGCATTTTTAGTGCAGCTGCAAGTTTGAATCTTTAGAAGGACTCAACTCTGCCCTGCTTTCAGAATCAGTGACAGCGGATTCACCAGTCTATTTTTGATATTTTAAATAGCACGTGAATTTTGCCTTATGTGAAAATACGAAGTATTTCTTCCCTAAGTGTGAAGTAAGAGAGCCTTGTTCATAAAAGAGTTGTTCTGCAGCTCCACTAAATAGACTAAACCTTCTGAAATGCTACAAAACAGAAACTATGAAAGAAACTTCAGTCCACCACCTAGGCAAATCCATCTGCTAACAGGTGAAATGTAAATATGTGAAGGGAACCTTTCAGTGAGAGAACAGGGAAGCAGACATGGGGCATACATAACATTCATTAAATTTCTCCTCTGAAGCTGTTCCTAAAACAAATCTCACCTCAGCAATGCATCTAGTATGCTGAAAACCTCACCTTATTATTACATGTAAGACAATTTCAGGAAATCCTGCCAGGGAATGGATTAAAGGAATCTTTTACTGCACTGTGTACGTATTAACTGGCAGATGTCTATGCCTTCCACTAAAGTGGCRAATTTTAGCTCTTGCATCCCATTACTTACATCCATTCACAATTTGGGAATTTTAAAAATAATTTTATCTAGACTTTTCAAAGCTACACGTGAACACAGTAGGACCTGGAACTACAGTAGGATCTGTAAATTTAAATATACATGAACCACTGGAAAGTGGATCTTATGTTGAAATTTATTTTTAAATCCTCTATAGCCGTTTTCATAGCTCTTCACATTAACATGAATAATTCAGGCTATGCATCAGTGGAAATTTCTTTCTCTTGAAGTTGCAAAAAGTATTGCTAGGAATTGTTTGGATGCAGCTCATAAAAAGACTAATTATGCTAATTTTATTGAACATCATTATTATAGCAACTTTATATCATTCTGTGGGAAACTTGAAATGGTTGCAATTCTCTCTCTATGATATCCAGAAAGATGCTGGAACTTAGATTTTAGTGTCCTTGGATGAACAGGTTTAATTAACCTCAGAAATTAAAAGTCTTCCTAATTGATCATTTCATTCAAAATTCATTCAGTGCTAATCCTGTGGGATTTGTATGTGCCATAATTCCCTGGAAGGTGCTAGATGCAGGGCCTGGCCCTCAGTTCTCCAGTCTGTGCTGTGTGGCTGTGCTCTGGTTGGGATCGCACACGTAGGTGAGGACTAGAAGAGTCCTAATCCAGCCTCGGTRCTGCCTTTGCTTCTTTGACCATCTAGGGGCTAATGCTTCCTCCTCTCCTGGGTCCACCTTGAGGAGACCTTTATCTCATCTCTTTGCAAGGCAAAAGAATTAATACCCAGCTGGAGAACTTCAATGAGGCTCCATGGAGAGGTGGCACTTAGGTACCTCTCTATAGTACCCAGACCTCAACACAGAATTGGACCAAGAATTGAGCATCTGGCCTCTGAGCACTACTAGGATATAGTGTGGCTGTTTTCCTTTTGAAGGAAAACCCTTAAAGCTCTGTTCTGCTTTGATTAAAGCAGGCAGCCCCATCCATTGTCCTAGTTTTCGCCTGTGTAAGATACAATTAATACTCCTCTTCTGCACTGGGTTACTGAACTCAGATACAATTAATACTCTTGTTCAGTACTGGGTTACTGAACCCAGTAACAAAAAAAGCATTATCATCATCACACCATAAAACTACCTGCCTAAGTAAGGGGCACACTTAAAAAAAAAAAAAAAAAAAAAAAGGCAAATGAACCCAGATTTAGTGGATATTCTTTAGCAGATGTCCTGTCCCTGTTCCATGTTAAAAAGGCCATTTATTGATAAATAAGCAATTCTATACCTATCACACTCCTCTGATTGCAAAGCCACATAGCTTTTAAGCTCCAATAGCAGCTGATGAGTAACCATGTAAGAAAAAGAAGAGCTCTTTTAAGTACGTCCTGCTAGTTACCTGGAAGCTGAGGTCTAACTTTGCTAAAATTTGTTTGCTTTTGGAGGCACAGCCTCCAGGAAACCAGGGATCATGCTTAAGTACAATTCCTGGAGCACTTTTTGAATTCTAATTCTGACACATTCTCATGTGTGAGTGTATTTGGGCTGTGGAATAGAAGTACCATCTGGTGGAGAGGGAATATAGTGGAGTCCAGAGTAGCAGCACTTTTTCTTTGGGTGACAAGTGGTTTGTTGTGCTCTAAGGGTCTTTAACAGAAATGTCCAGTGCAACAGTTAGTCATTATATATATATATATATATATATAAAATACATATATATATATGTCAGTTTACCCAGGGGCAGGTACATTGCATCATGAGATCTCCGAAGTGGGTCTAAAAATCCTTAGCCCTTTTACTCTGAGCTTATGGAGTACATTGAATATCACTTAAAGAGCAATCTTCCTTTAAAAGATGGTCATGAAATGCTGACTAGATGCACATCTCAAGGATGCCAAGTGGATTTATGGCTTTGTGACAGAGCAATTACTTTGGTTATTCAAAATAGAAGAAAAGTTTTCTAAAAATTTCAGTCAGTGATAAAAATTCAACAAGACTGGATGATATTAGGGCTGAGAGTTGGATCCTGACTCTATTAGGTGGTTGCATCTTCCTAGGACAGTAAACCCAATCTTTAGCTATATATGTGATTTCAAGAGCTGCCACAATCTGCTGCATTCTTGCCCAGCTGCCAGAATGCATCAATGTTAATAAATTGTTTACTGTGAACTGCACGCAAAAAAAGCCTTCAATGTCAAAAATCTGTTGGACATCACTACTTAATAAATCACACCTACATATGGAATCTCACTTTAGAAGCTAAATATCCTTAGTTGTACACCTTGGAAGCAAACCCTATGTTACACCAATTTGTACAAAAGACATAAGAAGCCTGAGATCATTTTCAGTGGAGAACTCTAAACAATCTAAGTACATTCAAGATGCAAGTTGTCTGAAAAACACTGATTCGCTCATCTGTAAAGGGTGGTGGAAACAAACAGATATGTCAGAGTTATTTCATGAGGCAATCTTAAATACCAGAGTGACTTGGCCAAATATTCCAAGTATTTTATCTAAAATGGAGTAGTGGATGATGAGCAGTAGGTCCCTTCTTTTCAACTTTCCCAGCTGTGTTGAAACACATCACAGTGATTGCTCATTCTGCAGGCTATAATAATAATAATAACAAGAAGAAGAAAAAGAGAGGGTAACACGAATACTTCAGTTTGCTCCTTGATCTGTTTAGTCAGGGAACTAGAAGAGTTGAGTAATGACTGGAGCAAGTTCCTCAAAAGCCACTRGAATGTCTGGGCTTCATCAATGACTTCAGAAGACAGACAAGAACAAATTTCTTTTGTGGTAATGATTAAAGAAATTAGAAAACATCAGCTTGAAGGTTTTTCAGTCTTTCCCTAAGAGGATTTCCTAGAAGATAATTCTAGCTAACATGTAAATGCAGAGCCCAGATTCTTAAAGAATATGTGTCACRGTTCCTCATCTCAGTAAGAAACACAGGACACATCCATTTTTCACTCAATACAGAAATCTGCACATTTCACACTCCTTATGAACATTTTATGAATTCATAAGAAGATTTGGTTAAATACACTCATTACTAAGACTTGCACATAATTTTAACCAAACTAAAATGTGATCTGGTATAAAAGAGGACACAAAACTTCATCTGTCAGAATAGCCTAATATATCATTATTCATATACAATCAATATGTAAAATTGCAGCGTCTGTGTTTCATGTCTCTGCCATTAAAATGGTTATTGAACAATAACAGGAATGCTAGAAAGYCAAGTGCAAAGTAATTATCTGCTAATATGCCAATGTAGCAAGTGATAACATAGTAACCACAGAGAAATGGCAATGACTGTCATCCAGTATTAAACCAATATATTTTTATTGTAAATAATTTACTTTATGGGAAAAAATAGAGCAAAATTATGGCATTCTTATTTTTTTTTGCTGTATTAACAGCAAAAGCCACTCAGTTCTGGAATTGTACTTAAAATCTGGGACCAAAAAAACATGAAACTATTGCATAAGTAAATCTTTTGGGCCATTTCAAGATTAATTTCCTGCCTAAGTGTGGTGCATATAGTGGACATGATATTAAAGATGAAAATGCAGTCTGCAAGAGGATAAGGTAGTCAACTTTGTCTTCTTTGTCCTGCTTGCAGGTACAAAAATGAATGTGAGTATCAGCAGAGGCTAAAAGAAACCCTTCAACGCCTTAATAAGGTAAGTCTGGGAAATGGAAAGGAAAATGTCTCCATCAGTTTTTTTGCAATATATTTTGGGAATGTGTCTCACTTTTTAGACAAGCRTTTCTGAATTTTTCTCTCTTTCATTTCCTCAAATCCTCCAAAAAAAACAGAAGCTGTGAAAGACTATTCCACTCTACCTTACTGTGTCCGCATTAGATATTAACTGCACTAATGTCTAATTAACAAGCACCCAGATATATTTAGTTTAATAAGGTGTGACTAGGATACTACCAGAGGGAAATTATGTTTTGCAGAGGTGCTACTGAGGTTATCAGAACAGTGCAGTGATTCTTTATAGTGAGACTTGGTTGGTTTTAGTAAGGTGGTATAAGGAAGAGACAGACTTAAGATGAATTGCAGATCAGGAGAATGGATTTAAAACTTCTTTCCTATCAGCTGATAAACCCTTTRGGCTTCTTTTAGTAAAGCCTTATTTATTGGTGACTTGTAAACCCACTGCAAACTTTCCTGACAAGCCTCTCCTCCTCTGCCAAAGAACTTCCTGTGATATTGGAAGAGGAAACTGTTGAGGAATTCTGGCTGGTTACCATGCCCTGAACATGTAGTTTTGTTCCATAAAGCACAAAATGATCAGTCTTCACCGTAAGAATCCAGCCCATTCTGAGAGGTTTCTTAGGATCTCTTCACATGAACAATCTGGTTAATTTTGTTCTCCAGATGCCAGCTAAGCCTCAACATCTTTGAATAGTGTCTTGAAGAGATCCAGGTGAGGTATCACAGTAGGAGCAGTACCTGCTGGCACTGCTGGTTCACAGAAAAGCTTGCACTGTTTTCATAGAGATTTTACAACCAGCTACCTTTGAGACGTGAAGCTCTGGGAGAGGTTTGCAGGAGAACATTGAGGCATGGATCTCTGGTATCCACAGCCCACACTCTTGGCCCTGCTTGGGACTTTATGTGTTTTTCGAGCCTAGGGACCAGTATGATATACTGTATAACCCAACTTTAGCTTATCACAAACTTCACGTTGCCACCAAATAGCTCCAGCATTGATTTGGGGACCTGGAGTTGAAATATCAGTATCACCCCCGCAGTGTGAAATTTGCCAGTTGACTCTTGCTGAAGATCTAGCACATATTTAGGTGCCTTTAGTAATTCTTTTCTTACTCAGAAGACAACACCTCTGTGCATGGGTTTGAGTCCACACATAAAGATAGAAAGAGACCATGTAGAGAACTTAGTCCTACTAACAGTGAACACTATAAACACATATATAGCAGTCTGAAATGTGGGTGGAGAAAACACATTAGGGCACTAAATAACTTTTTATATATAAATAGTTTTTTATATATAAAATGCTTTTTATATATATAATTTTTTTTTGTTAYTGTAGAATCAGTACTGTGACAGTTGTTGGTCATGTCAGAATCCTGAAGTCCCATGTTTCTCAAGGCTCTTCAGTCCCTTACTGCATGTGATCAGCCCTGTCTRGCATTAATCCTCAGCTTCTAATCAGCTTTCCAAACAGAAAAGAGCTGTAACCCCCTCCGACTTGTTCCCAGCTCAATGAAAAGGTGGGCAGAGATTTTAAGGAGCTGTCCCTTTCTGAACTAATCTCATAGAGAGAAAAATAAATAATAAAAAGGCTCAAAGGAAAGCTCCCAGACCAGGTCTGGGAAAATGAGAAAACCTGATTCATCTTCATTTGCTGTTACCTTTTATCTCAGAGAAGAAAATTGTATTATATCTTTTATCATTTCAATTTTCTACAGCTTACCTTTCATCTTTGGAGTTGGGAAACAATTGCCGGTGGATTAAAGAGATATTTTTATTTCCCCTGTACAAATGGCAGGATCTGTTCTGCCTGAACAAACATTTTTTTCAGTGATTTGTACTTCTTTTTACATATATATATACTTATACATCTTATATATATTTATAAAGTCTATTTTTGTGTTTCCTTCTTCAATGAGCTCTAGGGATCCTGCATCATTAGCGAGCATGGAAGTGGGCTTCTTGGGCATCCTGCAACTTTTAGAAATATTTTTTGAGGCAAGATCACCTGGGTATAAACCCTGCCAGCTGGAAGGGGTGGTTATTGCTGGTGGGTCCATTTTCATTCCTCCCTTCAGCCACTTGGTGGCTAAAGAAAGGAGGATTAATTTGACCACCCGTGGCATCAATAACTAGATCTCTCACTGCTGGTGCTTTATCCAAGACTGGGCTGCCTGCTTGGGCTCTCATCAGACCAAACTACCGCTTTTGGTAGCTCAGTGCAGTGGGGTGACTGATTCCGGGTCATTCCGCATGCTGGGCTGATGTGTAGGACCAAGCTCAGTGGGGACAGATGGGTGTGAGCCATGGGATTTCCACAGATGTTTGCACAAACGTTTTGTTCAGGGCAGGTYCACACCTCCAGATACAGCTTAAGCACAAAACTTACCATCCATCAACCCTAACGTGTTGCTTTATTGCAGGAAAGAGAACGGRGCTTAGTACCGAGTGTCGTTTGTCTGTGCTTATCATTCTTGCATAATAGATTAGTTCCTAGCAAGGAAATCATTGCACAAATAGTTTGTGTCTTGCTGTGCATGCAGGTAATAAGTCATCACCACTGGCTAACTTTCTGCTTCAAAAGATGGATTGGTAAAAATATCTTTTTGGAGAAAGGAGCTGAAGTGCCTGGAGTTGCTTTCATTACACGTTAACTTTCATGCTTCATGTTTTCCATCTGTCAGTTTGTGCTCMAATCCCTTATCTGGGGTGTGGAGTTCAGGTTATAGACACGGACACTTTCAGCAGAAGAAGAGAATACAGCTCTTCAGAATGCAGAGAATACAGCTGATTTCCTGCAGGATACCTAAGATGTGACTGAAATATGTACGTGCAAATAGAAACTCAAGCCTTTGTAGCTGAAGGAGAATCACTCAAGAATATCAGAAAGCAATGGTTCTGCACAGGTCTAAGGGATTTCTCTCCCATGGTAAATGCGTGAAAGTGCTGCTTAATCACATAGATCAACATTTTGGAATCATCACCTGATGCAGAATGATTTTTTTTCCCTAAGTTCATAGTAAATAGTGTAAAATAAAGAAGAAAAAATATAGACATGAAACTGTTTTGATACCGAGCATCATTAATGAAGCTAATCTATTTAGARTGGAGAAAAAAAGAGAAATATTTTTGCCTTTTGGAGAAACATTTGGATAAAAATGAATGCTGGTTTGGCTTATTACATGCAGAAAGAGTTGCTTATTGGTAATATCTAGGGGCTTGCAGAGTCCCCCCCAGAGCACYTAACACTGTCATTGTAGTGCTGATCTTTCTCTGAATGGGCTGCCAACAGACTGCAGCAAAGCGAGGGCATTCCTGATGACTGGCTCTGAATTTTCTGGTCCGGGTCTGGCTGAGCTTGCTGCTTTGCTCACAAAGCAGTTGCTGGCTCCAGAGCAGAGCGAGCCCCTGAATGGCTTCCTATCGTGTCAGCAAGCGGGGCCAAGGGACTCAACAGCATAATGGAAACAGCAAACAGCTTCACATTTTTGAACAGCAGCTGGTGTGCATGTGAAAGAAGAAAAATCCTTTCCTATCAGTCATCTGCTGCGCCCATGTATTTTAGTGTTTAATTTGCAAACCGTGATCCATTCACTGGGACATATTTACAGGGCGTAGCTTCAAGTACATTATTTTAAAGGGACACCTTTGAATCTTTCGGTTGTTTCTTTTCATCTCATGTTCTTAGAAACAAGGTCAAGGGCGATGCGGGCTGAGCTCTCTCCTCCTTATCCTGGGAGTTTTTGTCTCTGCCCTTGTTTTAGTTTATGGACTGGACACAGATCTGTCAGCCTTTCCTCATATGAGAGATGCTCTAATCCCAAAGCCTCTGTGAAAGGCCAGTAAGATAACTAATGGACCAGTCTAGATCTTTATCAGTGATTCTTCGGATGTTAAAAAGCTGTTTAGATACATCCACTTCTACTGGAGTAGATGGAGTTAATCAGTAATTAACACTGGAGAAATTACTGCAAGGTTCTGTTAATGTCATATGTTCCAAATTCAGACACCACTGCAAACTTTAGCCTGAGATGCTGATGTTGCACAGTGTCTGCTACTTGGCTCCCAGCACTCATAAAGCATATGGTAAATGGATTTTGATAGTGCCATTACTAAACTATATCATTAATTATATTGGGGAAAAAAAAAAAAGAGGTGCAAAAATGGAGAATGCAGTGTATAAAGTGCCTGTATTTAGTTGGTTTCATAGTGCTTTTTTAATTCTGCTAGGTTGTACACATGTAAAACAAACCACGTGCTGGGGACGTGGCTGCTGAGCTCTTGCTGTCTGGCCAAAGTACTGAGCATGACCCATGTACCTGTGTTGCAGGAAGCCGATGAAGCTCTGCTGTGCAACCTGGAACTACAGATTGAATCCCAGTTCCTGCAAGATGACATTAACGCTACAAAGGACAGATACAAGAAGGTCAGTGGGCCAATATGCCGTCTTCTTTACATCTTTCTAGAGAGAGATGTAGAGCTTTGTTCATGAGAGATGTAGAGCTTTGTTCATGAGAGATGTAGAGCTTTATTCATGATCTGTTCTAATGGCCAATAAAGTTACATCAAATACGTGTGCTGGAGGGTAAATACGGTGCTATATAATTTCCCTGGACATAGCAGCTGCAGTGTGGGATTTGAGCCCAACTGGTAGCAGGTCTCCAGACTGACTCAGGGGCCAGTGTCTCTGGCTGCAGCAACGTTATGATTCTCTTGGCCTATTACCATGAAWCAACCCACTGTGTTAGCCAAACTGTCCTGTTATTTCATGCTAAGCAGCTGTTGCTTTCCTCAGTATCCCACTTTCTGGACAGGGACCTTCCAGTTAACAAGTCTGTGGCTATAAGGATGAGATGTAGCCAACTTTAATTAATAGAAGCAGCTCCTTCCTTCTCCCTCCCCAGAGAGCTGTGGGGTTTCATATCAGGCCGATGTTTGATCTTTGCCACTCTTAAAAGAAAAGATTTTCATTTGTTTGGTTTCTGTGGCGAACCATGGAACAAACTGTGCTCCAGCTTCTTGCTGCTTGTGGCTGCAGGAAGGAATGGAGAGACAGCTCTTGGTTTTGCTGAGCATGGCCRCAGTGAGAAAAGTTCTTTTTCTGAGCCGCTTGTGAAGGTATTTGAGGGCATCATTTTGAAAATCTCCTGTAGAACCACAAATCACATAATTTTTATTAAGGACGTGAAGCATATTGTCTTTTGGCCAAACATCTGTAGTATCCCCTCATCATGATTAAAATGTTAGCACACATACAGCTGAATCCAGGCCTAGAGCTGCATGCAAAAGTCCGGATCTGAACCTGACCTAGAATTTTATATGCTGAAAGCAAGAAATGAGCCCCTCATAAGTAGAACATKAACAAAAGAAGGCCTTGCTATAGCAATTTCTAATGTAAATTATTTTTACCTCACAACAGAATCTTATGGAAATCCAGACCTACGTCAATATTTTGCAGCAGATTATCCAGACGACCCCTCGTGTGTCCCCTATAACCGCTGGCATAACTGAAGTAAGTTTTCCAGTCTGTAAATACATGCTGCACAGTTCACACTAATTAAGAATGAGTTCACACTAATTCACACCAATTAACGCAGTTCACGCTAATTAAGAAAGAGTCAATGTTTATTCCTAACGCATCCCAGATCTTCTAGCTAACTCCACTCCAACATGAGAAGAGAACTGCAAGTATAAATATTGAATATTAAGTGATCACTAGAGAAAAATTAATTGTAGCTTTAGAAAACGGCCTGAAAACTGGAGAAGAAAAACTGCCTTTAGTCAAGTGCATTCCAGGGTGTATATTAGCCCATGMTTAAAATATCTAGATCAAAAGTAGTTGAAGTAGTTATGCTTCCTATTTGAGGAAGAGGTGGCAAGAAATATGAAGAAATGTAGTTAAAGGAGTCTGTCCTGAGGGAAGAAGATGTGGCAGAAATCTGAAAGTCAGATAAATTGGTGCAGCCTGGACGACGAGTTGGCAGATTCTCACCAATTGCCAAAAATATTTATTTGTGTGAAAATTATATGAACAGTTATTGCTATAGGATCTATTTTCAGCATGTTGCACTTGAACAGTGCTGCCATCTGATATCTTTAATTCTTAAAGCTGTGCTACAAGGGTTTTCATGATGCTGTCTTTCACTTTGTCTTCATGGTTTATGTCCTGCACTAGAGCTTCTTTTGATACTCTTAAAGAATGCATCRGACATACTTTTTTTTCCTCCATGCATATTGTTTTTTCTCCATCAGGAAAAACTGATAGCCGAGAGGAGGATCCCCATTCTGCAGAGTCAGCTGGAGGAGTACAAGACCATTCTTTGCCAACTACAGACTCAGAAATACAAACTGCAGACAGAGGTACCCTCACAATTAGTGATAAACTTCTGCCATGGCTCTCGTAAACTCAGCTTGTGGAGCCTATGCTGGTGTCTTGCGGACACGAATGAGAGTGTGGTGCAAGCAGGCAGGGAGGCAGGGAGAGACACAGAGCAGCCAGAGGCTGTAAGGACAGGAAATTCTGCGCAATGGAGAATGTCAGAACTACCTCCATGCAATTGAATGTTTTTTTCAGGAGATGGCATGGAGAATCCTTAGGCTCTGCAAGTGCAGCCACCTTCATTCCATACCACCATTTCACTGCTGTTAGGGAAGGCCAAACTCTCATGAAAGACCTCGAGAAGATTCTGGAYTCCTGACAGCCAGATCAGAAGCCCYGACTTCCCGAGGGTGACTTTTCCAGCTAGGATACACCAGGATGGTGCTACCCCTCCATCTTTTCCTCTTGTTTCATTTTCATGTCTGACAATTTGGGGAAAAGGATGTGTGCACCCAGAGAAGAACGAGAATCTAAACACTAACAAGTGAGATCCAACAAGTGAGGAAAATCAGCTTTTGGGGAATTAATTATGCTAATTTCAAAAGTGAATCTTAATGTTCCATTTAGAAAAGGTTTATTAATTGATTAATGCATTGAGATTAGAAGCGAGGAATAACTTCACGAGCCGATGATTTCCTTCTGACACAGAAGACTGAGGGATACCCCAGGGCCTTTTTTCTCCTGCTTCTGGGCATGAGAACCACCTTTGCAAAGAGGTTATGAGGTCCACCTTTTGACCACAACACGTTAGGAAGGTGTGGGTGCTCTCTTATACTGGAATTCACATTCTGTGAATATTACAAAATTAATGGCAAGGGACTTCATCTCCTAATTTTAGGCTCTTAAAAGGTTTTTGAAACTCTTGGCTGTAACATATAGAAATAAATCAATTATTAAAGAATCCATTAGCTATTTATTGCCCCATTAGCTTTTCATGAGTACTTTTCTTTAAAAGCTGTCTGAAAGGGGAAGAAGAAGCCCAAATGATAGAAAAACTATGATAAATAGCCAAAAAAATAGCAGAAGAAAATGAGAGCAGACTTACCCAGGCACAAGTTCTTCCCATTGCTTTCACAAGGGACTCACCGCCACCTCCTGGCTAATCTACAATTTTATGTGTTTAGGCCTTGCTGCACAGGAGTTCCCTTTTTCTTATTACTCCGCTCAGAAAGGCAAGGAATTAACTTCGGAAGGGAAGCTTTTCGTTTATATACATATTAAAAAATCCCCTTTAGCCCTCAGGGCTTGGTCTGCAGACTTCTGTCAAGGAAGAACTTGCTTTGCCCATGCACATCTTCCTGGTGAAGCATTTGCTTCACATTTCCAGGTGGGAGGTTGCTCTTTTCCCATGGCAGACCCCGTGAGCAGCTCTCTGGTTGTGGCCATGAGCTCCAGTTCGCCTGGCCAGACACCAGCCAGCTCCCTGCTGTACAGGGAAGGAGACATCGCAGCTGCYTTTCTGCCCCCTGGCATGATCTCTGGTTCATGCTGATCCTGTAGTCTTTATTGTGGAAGGGGAATCTTGGAAAAAGTAGGGATTTTTGATTGTTTTTACGGATTGTGAATGCCCGATCAAGTGCCATGAAATTGGGAAGACAAGAGCCATTTGAGCACAGTTCCCTGTGTCCCTGAGAAGGATGGAGCGGCCCCGTGATCACAGGGGTTGTARCACTCTGCCTTCTCATAAGCTGAAYACCCTGCTTGCTTTAGCATCGAGATGAGATCCGTCTTGCCCTTAACGACTTGTTCTAGACCAGATGTGAAACTGGAGCACCAAATACTGTCTCACTCACCCACCGCTTTTCTTTACCAGACAGCCATGCTGGAGCAAGTGATTAAAAACACCCAGGAGAGCTACGACGACGAAATTCAGCTCTACAACGAGCAGATTGAAAACCTGCGGAGGGGGATCGAAGACGCGGAGAGGATCTTGGAGAAGTACACGACCGACTGTCGGCAGCTGGCCGTCTACCAGCAGTCCCTGGAGAACGAGCTGGAGAGGTACAAACGCATCATTGAGACAGAGGACAGCAGGTAAGGCCACATCTCAGCATTCAACCCACCTATGGCTAGGGACATCTCATACCACTAGTTTCCCAATGAAAAACACCGAAGTGGAGTCAGAATCCAATCAGGTCACTGCCAGGCAAAGGCTCAGGGACACTTTGTGCTTCTCCTTTCCATGGTCTCCTTTTCATTTAGTCTCCTCGCTTCAGTGCATGAGGGTGAGGCACATACAAGAGCAAACTGACTGTCTTCTTCACTGCCAGGATGTGGCAGCATCACAGCGCTCACACAGAGCTCCTGCATCTCTCAAGCCCATGTGCAGCTCAACACACAGAGCTGCAGCTCGTTGCATCAGTGTTAGTGGCTCTTGAGGGCACATTCGAGGCAGGCTTGTCCTGCAGGCCTCACGTGTGGCAACTGTTCTGTAACAGCTAAACACTCCACAATCTCACTCTAGACAAGTAGGGGGAAAGCACAGAATAGAAGAGATGTCCAGGAATTTGTTGTATGTAGATGAGACACAGTTTGCCAAAGGGAAAACTCTGATATCAGCTGCTAGCATGGCAAGAGGGAACGAGTGGACCTGGCCCAGCTGTGTGCAGTACAGCCCGGGCAGGCAAATGCAGGAGAGTCAGACCCCTGAAGAGCCAAAAACGCAGCTCTGGGTGGTCCACAAGCTGCAGAAGGAAGATGCTGATAGATATTACATATGAAGATTAATGCTGTGAAATAGATCATTTCATCTAACTACTGGCATCTGGTTTTGGACTCTAAGCTTTCTACTTAGGAGTATGCATGGGCAAAGGAGAGGGTATTTCTTCCTAGAGACTCAGCCATTTCTCTTCAAAGAAAGCATGAAGAGTCGTTGAGCAGCGAGCTTAGTTGCCTGGTGGCTGCAGCCTTGTGTCCTTTCACAGCGCTGGGCTGGCTGCTGCTGCGTGGGGCCCTGCGACCTGAAGTCAAGAACTACCCCATTCACTSGCAGGCTGAAAAAAAAACCCAGGATCTCACACTTCTATTTCTGATTCCCTTGTCAAAGAGGAGAGCATCACGAGATTCGCTTTTTATTGCCATTTCAAATCTTTCTTCTCATTTTGCAGAATTTAAGGACTTGCTAAGATTTTCTTTCCCCTCCTTGCCAACAGGATACACTCTGGAAACACCAAAAAGAAATCATGAATGGGTGTATCTTTTTTCAGTGGCTCAGCTAGCACCTCCTGCACTCCCACATCAGTGGTGTTCTTTCATAAAGAGGATATGGAGCTTTCCCTGGGGCTCTCTCTGCTCTGTGCAGGCACCTTGCATGGAGCTGGAGCAAGCGAGTGCAGAGACCACCTGCGACAGGAGAGGGAGCTTGAGGAAAGGGAAAGGCACACCGCAACGCTCGGGTGTGTGGCAAGCACCAAACCTGCTCTCTAGCRGGGTTTTGCTGCTCTTGTTTTTAATTAGCAGTGTAATTTTCCCAGTGAAGCAGGGTGTGCTGGTGGAAAGCGGCAAGATTTCTTTCCCCCAGGCAAGGGGCAGGCTTGCATCACGGTCCACCAGCTCCTCACTGCAGAGGAACATGATTTATTTAACCCCCTGCTCCGTGCTGTCAGGCAGAGGTCTGACTGACACCCATCTTCCCCAACAGGTTGAATTCTGCCATAGCGGGGACTCCGGTCACACTCTTCACGCAGATCTACAGGCCTGTGCAGACTCAGGCTCCGAGGGGGAGAGGTAAACCTGTGCCATGCCCCTGTGTCTGTCCAGAGTCGTGTTGTTGTGTTTCAAGCTGGATTTCTGCTTGTCCCCCTTATTAACCCTGTTAGTGACAGCRTGACTCAGCTTGCTAGGTAAACAAGAGGATTTCAGCTTACCTCAGCTCACTGTGGGACGAGGCACAAAGGCCAAAACCACAAGCAAAGACACTTCCTCACTCTATTGATGGGCTAAACAGGAAATTGCAAAAGTAAGCAATTTACTAGTTAGTTTTCTTTCAGTCCTCCGAGCCTATGACCTTATTTAGACATAATTAAGATCAAGACATAATTAAGATCAAAGTGAGACAACCAAAGATGGAAGAAAGTCAGAAAGACACCTGAAACTATGGGAAGAGCAGTTTCTGTGTGCTGGTTTGCTTCATGCCTGCTTCATGGCACTGGTCAAGTGCTGCTGCCATCAGGAAAGCATCTGAGTATCTGTCTGTTCCTGTTTTCCAGTAATTCCTACTATCAGTTTTTCTGCCTGGCTTTGCTCTGGCTGTTCATGGCAATCGCGAGGCTGCCTGTGCTCCTGCTGCTACAACAGCTCAGGGCTTGTGGTTAGTGACTGCTGGGGGACTCAGAAAKAGCAGCTGCAGGTTTCCTCTCCACATGGGCACCTGGGTGCTGGAGTGGGGCTGGAATAGGGCCCCAGAGAGCTGCACCYTGGCTGGCCAGGTATCCCTCTGCTCCCAGGATCACTCGCTCCCTCCCAATTCACCTGCCTGCATCTGGCCATGCCGAGCGGCGCCTGGCTCAGCACTGGCCTCGCCAGAATCCAAACTCTTGGCATTCCCCACAGCGGGAGGTACCGCGGAGCCAGAGAGCCATGCGGGAGGAGGTGACAACCTCAGCTTTGTGGCCTGGGGACCTTCTGCCCAGCAACCCTGCACTGAGGGCAAAACTTCTAACCATGAGATCTTCCTGTTCCCAATCAAAGCAACCTCTGGAGCTGTAGCCCAGCAGACAAACTGTTTCCACATAGCCCTGTTGCTGGGATATGACTTGGGCACCTCAGTATCTGTATTAGGAGACAAGTTTCTTTGTCTGGTTATTGGAGCCAAACTCAGCCAAGGTGCCTGAGAGGTGATTGCCGAGTCCTGGCTGCTCTCGGAAGCTCTGAATGCACCTCTTGAACATTAAGATAGGCGTGGTAGGTGAATGGGTTGTGCAGCTGCTTTTTTTTGTGTGCAAAGTTGCACATAAATGTTGAATAGCTTCAAATTGGGTAGGAAAGTGGCTGTTGCAAGTGCAAAATGGCTACATGGCCACGGGGGCCCAAGCAGAAGACGCTCTCTAGCCTCCCCTTTGCTGTTGCTTTCAGTCACCTGCAGTCCGCTGTGAGGGCGAGGGCGGGTTCTGCCCTTTCCAGCAACCGTGCCAGCGTGGTTTGTTGTTTGTTTTGTTTGACTTGCTACAGACATCACCCAGGTTATGCAAGACATTGCTAGTGCAAAGCCCAGGCAAAAAGCTCTGACCAAGAAAATTTCCAGGAGAAAGGAGATCACATCTAAAGACATCACTGATGGTCTCTCACCTGAAAAAATGCACGAAGGAGTTCTGGAAGGCTTTGACCAAGACCAGTTCAATTTTAAGCACGAAAGCACGATCGTATGTGAACCTGGGCGGGAAGGGTTCGAATCCATGGAAAAAGAGAGGGTCCCGGAGGATATGCCTGATGGAGCCCAGATAAGTAAAGCCTTTGATAAATTGTGTAACATTGTGAGGGAGAAAATAAAAGTCTACAAGAAACCGGAGCTTAAAGCCGATTCCCATGGCAAGGGGCGGTACGTGCTAGTGACAGGGGAAGGGAATTATAAGGACTCCTGCTTCTTGCCTTCCCCGGTCCCCCCCGCTGGGGCAGGGATCACCGTTTCCACCAGCAATGGGAAGGTGACCATCGGTGGTGATGTGGTACCAATACCAGAGCTGCCAGAACCCGCCGAACTGTCAGAAAGGGAGAAGGGGGATATCTGTGAGAGGAGGGAGGAGTTCGTGTACCCAGAAAAGCTGAAAGAAGAGGAGAAAGAAGAACTGCTTGAATGGGGTAAAAAAATAACAGGAAAAATGGAGCCAGCCCCAAAGTATCCGGACATCTGTGAGGCAGAGACAGCCCCTGGTCTGATAAGTGCGGCGGAGCCGGGAGTCCTTCAAGAGGCAGAGTCCGACCRAGAAGACAAGCAGGACCTTTTGTTCAGGGAGCCAGGTCTGCCCAGTTCCCTGAGCTACGAGAAGGTCGAAGTGGTGGAGTCCATTGAGAAGTTTTCGGATGACAGAATCCAGACATACGAGGAGACAGCGATGATCGTGGAGACGACGATAGAGAAGACAAGCAAGAAGAAGGCAGGTGACAAAGGCTCCTAAGTGACTCACGCCTTGGAGAGGCAACTTGCCTGGCACACATTAWATGATGATAATTTTTTTTCCTGACCGAATGATAAAATAGTGAGGTTTTTGCTGTTTGGTATGGAACAGATTGATACCTTGATGGCAGTTCTGTCTGATGTAGGTTCACCTTTGATGTAATCATTAGAACGCTGCAGGGCAACGAGTAATAGGCACAATCTAGGCAAATTATTCCACGATGATGACACTTTGAAAGTTACTGTTGTTACGGAGTTGCCCGTCTAAACAAAAGTCTCAAGGGCAAATTTGCTACTTCCAGTGCATATTCCTCTACTGCTCCTTTAGTTGCCCTAATTTTCCCCAACTCTCAGACGACTGCAAATGTTAACTTGTGACATCTGGTTCATTTAATAAAAGCTTGGCCTTCTAAAGAAAATACCCTCCGTGGGTGTGTGTTGCTTTTAGCACTGAGTCTTCTCTAGTAAAAGGTACCTGCCTGGGTTTGCACGAGTCCTTCCAGGGAGGAGCTGAAGACCTGAGATTCAARCCTCATGTTTGAATGTCCAAACCTTCCAAAGATTTGGAATCTTCCAAATCTTTCACGTTCATGGTCTTCTAAGCAGAGCAACTGTGGCAGAACTTTCCTTTTGGAGGTGAAGAGAAACTGTCCATATCTGAAATATGCTCTTACTGTACGTGCTTTGGCACAGACCAGGTAAAGCAGGGAACAAAAACCTATGTTGGAGATTTTGCTAACTGAGGTATCTAAGAGCAACAATTTTTGTGTGGGTTGTGAACAACTCACAAGGCTGTGAGGTTRAGTATCTTCTTTTTACTAATGTCCTTCAACTGCTGTGATTTACAGTGTTTAATATTGCTCTATGATCCGGGGTTGTTACAACAAGCAAGGCCTCCCCATGTAAGACATGCCCAAGGAAGCCAAAAGCGACACCTCTGGATCCGCTTGCAGCTTCCTGAAATCCTTGGCTCAGGGAAAAAAATCCTTCACTTGTCCAAGTGCAAATTTACAGCACTATTTAAAGCTTTGCTCCAGTAAATTGTTAGGCTGCAGCTCGACCTTAAGGGCATGAATAATCCCATTAAAGTCCATACTTGGTTGGGCTCTGCGTTTCTCCCATCGAAGCACAATTCTCTGCTTTAGCTCTGCGCATTACTAAGCACTTTCCTTTCTGCTCCATTGCTCCTTTCAGCTCTGAAGGAGGGGGAAAATCTCCATTACCCTTGAGGTGGCCACACTGAGCTCCGTGACCGCCCTGTCACACAGCCCAAGTTTGACCTTCAATCTCGTTTTCACTTGAGGTTCCTAATGCAGGTTTAGTCTCTAACCTACTGCGACTGCTACGTCTGTTAAAATGGCACTTTGCTTTCTGAAACAGCAATAGGTGACACAGTCATATTTTTATTTGGATTTTTTTCTGCAGCTGTTTTATTGAAATGCCGTGGGAGTGCATGCCAGGCATTCCTTGCTAGAGTTTTTGTCACGTTTACATTTATTTTATTAGCAGTGCAAACAACTGCYGAGAAGGAACTGATCAGTGCATCCATAGGCTGCACACTGGTGAGCTGGGAGCAACTACTCAGAACCAGCAATGAGAGCCAGGCTTTATGCTGCAGGTAGGCAAACCACCTGCAGCWGCAGAACATCTGCAGTGAAACAGGGCATAGAAAGGCTCAAGCTCTGAACAGAACTCGGTATTAGGCTCAACCAGTGCCTGAACAGAGCTGGGTATTCGCCTCTAGCCTCTCGTTTCAATACAATGCATGAACCTTAATGCTCAGAGGACAAAAGTCCTTAGGTAAGGGAGAGGTGGCAGTGCCTCTGGAGAGCCCACGTTCGGTATCAGACACGTGGGTATCTCCAGTCACCTTCATGTGCTCTGCACTGCCATGTGTCACCGCTGCGGTGGTGACAGCAGAGCTGGTTTTCTGATGCTGGTGACGCTTGTTTGGCGGCCGAGCAGTGTGAAAGCAGCTCCCGAAGCAGGTCTGGTGCCCCAGACTTTGCGTCCTGCGCTGCTCAGGCAGCAAGGCGGAGGTGAGGACGTGAACCCAGGCGATGCTGACACCAACACGGGTTAAAACCAAGGGCCTGAACCTAGAACCAAGGCCTGGATCTTGCTGTGATTGCCGGACTGCCTTCCACAAACACAGCAATTGCTCCTGAAGACAGCGAGTAACTGAGAGGGCCTTGTTCTTCTCTTAACCTCTATAGAAAAATATATGGAAACCCAGTAGTGTTGCGTTGTTCCAAATGATAAGCCTGAAAGGTGCATTAGCCCTCATGACTTAGGGATTAATTGGTGGTTTAAATGATTTTTTACTTCCTCCAAAGTATCTGAATGATAATGCTAAAGAATAACGATGAAAGATTGTTGAGCATCTCCTCAGTATCTGACAGACTGAGATGAGACACCTGCAGTATCCCCCCTGCAAGCCACGTTCCAGCCTCTGCCTTGGTGAGGTCTGCATAAAGAGACTCCTTGGCATCATGCAAGCACGTCAGGGCATTATTATAGGCAAGGTTATTTAACAACCGCTTGTATCCTTTACCAAGGAGTAAGGGAGCTGCGTTGAGCAGGGTAGATTGGCATCTGCTGGGCTGGGAGCTGCTGTGGMAGGTCCCTTGGGGCCAGCGGTTCCATGGGCACCGCGGGGGAATCCGAGTAGCCGAGCGAGGGCCTTCCCAGCCCTGTCCATACTCTGCTGCATCCCGACAGCCCACAGAGCCCGCACACAGGCTGGGACTGCTCCTCTCTCACCATGACATGGTTGGGGGGGATTTTATTAATCGCCACAGAACACAAGGAGGCCCAATGAGCTCCTCGTCCTGAGCAGCGGGGCCTCAGGGGGCAGTCCCCTCACAGCACGTTAGCTCCCCCGTAACTTCCCCTAGGCAATGATTATAGGACCTGCCAATTTACAACAGCTCTTTATTTGACTCCGATTATAAAACATCATCACAGGGCTTTAATTTAACAGTGGTCACCTGTTTTAAATCATGAACTTCATTCCCCCCTTTATTATAAACACTATCAAATGAACTTTATTTCCCATCAGCGATACCTTAAAAACTTAGTCTGACTGGACATATTTTTTCAGTGTTCCCCCAAGGCAAAAATCCTGAAGAATTTGAAGTATGTCTCTATATTGTATATACGCTTAGATTTATAGATGCTTATATCAAGTATTCTGTTTAGCACTCATTATAGTGATCTTTCACATTACGAAAATATGAACAATCATTTAGTTATTTTGCTGCTATATAGGACATTTAATGATTAAACAGAATTGCAAAATTACATGAATGCAACGGGAATTAACGTACACATTCATTTGAGATTTCCACCTGGACTTGTCTTATTCCAAAACTCTCTTCTGCATTTTAGACATTCTTCAGTAGCTCCCAGTTGACTCTGTTTCTTTGAACACATACACACAGAAAGTAATTATGTATGTGCATATGTATTATACATTGCATACTGCATGTAATCCTCTACATTGATAAGCAAATATACACAAAAGTCACTGAATATACATACCATATGTAATATATACAGAGAGAGAGAGATGCCACAGGTGTGTTGTATGCATTCAGACACACGTGTATGCATAAATGTATGTATGGCAGATTCTTCCCTCTGATATGTATATGCAGCTCTTGCTGAGAACTGGGAGCTGTTCCCAAACCCACTCAATCCCAGACGAAGACACCAACAACCTGTCCCTCAACCCACTTAATTGCGGTGAATTCTGGTTCCCAACTTGTAAAACTCTCAGCTGGGGTTTGAAATGGGCCCATCTTGTGCTTGGGTTAATCTTCAAATCGCTAGGCTAATCTTCAAATCGCTAGGCTAAATGCAGTTGACACTACAATGTACTTGAACAAATAGACAAGAGCATTTCAAAATGAAAAATCACGCGGGGCCTGATCCTTTTCCTGCTGAAACCCCTTCTGCCCAAGTGTGACTTCACTGCCTGTGAGGGACCAAGTCTCAATGAACTGCTGCTCCATGATGAAGACCCCACGAGCAGGGGGAGCCCCTTTCATAGAATCACAGAATTCTTAAGCTTGGAAGGGACCTCCAGAGATGATCCAGTCCAACCCCTCTGTACACGCAGGGTCACCTAGAGCACATGGCACATGGCTGCGTCCAAGCGGGTTTGGAAGATCTCCAGAGGAGGAGACTCCATAACCTCTCTGGTTGTTCCAGAGCCTGTTCCAGGGCTCTGGCACCCTCATTGTCAAGAAACGTTTCCTCAAGTTCCTGTGGAACTTTTGGTGCCTCAGCTTGTGGCCGTTTCCTCTAGTTCTATTGCTGTCCACCACTGAAAAGAGGCCGCCCCCTCCTCCTCACTGCCTCCCTTGAGGTATTTATAGACGCTGATCAGGTCCCCCCTCAGCCTTCTCTTCTCCAGGCTGAACAGRCCCAGCTCTCTCAGCCTTTGCTCAYARGGCAGATGTTCCAGGCCCCTGATCATCCTKGTAGCCCTGCACTGGACTCTCTCCAGCAGCTCCACTTGCTTGGCCTTGGCCTTGCCACGCAGTCTGCACACACTGCAGGTAGATGGAACTTTGGAACAGGCCTCTTATGGAATGATAAAGGATGCACATTCAGTCGAAATATAACAGAAGGAAGGATACATTCTTACGTGAGAAGTGTGCACCATATAACCTTTGGGTTATGTTTTTAATTTGTGAGATAAATATTTGCTAACTGAATGCATTTCTATTACTACATACCTGATCAACCAGGACAGCATTTTAGATGAATACTCTGTGTATTAAAAATACTTAATAAAATTCTGAAACAAGTCCCTGCTAAAAAATAGATCTCAGGTCCTGCAAAGATCTTAAGCACCTGCTTAAAATAAGCATTTGAGTAGGTCCACTGGTGGCATTCGCACGAAGTTAGTGCCTAAATGTTTGCAGGATCAAGACCATTTATTACTGAAAGGTTTTAATGTGGAATCTCACACCTGAGAACGTGCAGTGTTTGCTACCATGAGTAATCCCCACTGGAGAGAACGAGATGTCTTGTAGCAACCAGAGTGGAGTCCGAGGGAGGGACAGACTGACTTTACTCACGGGTGAAAAGTGAAGGTGGCACCAAGTCTTTAGGCAGCAAAGAGCAATGACTATGGACAAATCTTCCCAAACATGCTACATTTTATTTCCCATGAAAGCCAGCTTTGCATTATACATAAAATAACTTAGGCATCTTTTTCTCCTTAAATATATTTGTTTAACACAAAAATAACAAATCTCTATTTTTAAAAATGAAATTTGAATAAAAAATTCCTTCTGGACTGAAGCTCCACACATCATTTCTCTCCCACAGCAATTTACKGACAGCTGATGAAACCCCAGAAAACAGGGGTCTGTAACTGGAAACGCTGTCGCAGCCTTGACTTGTGCTGCTCTTATATATTTCAGTATAGAGAGGAGCAGATGCACTTTTGCACAAAGGTTGCCAGAAATCCTACGTCTCATTCCTTATGTGCTGGTTCTGCTGTAAGATGGTAAGTTGATTTAAATTGCTAAAATTAAGGGAAAAAAAAAATAATCTTGTGCTTCTTGAATGCCTGGCAATGCAGTTCCCCTTATGACACAGCTTTGGCATCACTTTGCCTTCCTTATTGCATGCTCATTGAACCATTCTATGGCTAAAGTGTTAGCATGTTGTACAAGTGTATATAGTAAGGAAAACTCTGAAACAAATGGATTTCTGCAAATTAGATTTAAATTTTTTCTTCACCTCTAGATTATTTTCACAGGGTCTAGTCTTACTTTGGTTGAATCCAATGGAAGCTGAATTTGGTTGAATTCAATTGGTTGAAGCCCATTGTCACCAACTGCCAATGTTAAATTCACTCTTTTAAAAGTACAAACGACATTTACCACAAAAAATATGAAGGGAAAAGCCATCAACTTGTCTGCAAGTTACCGAACTGTATGACACAAAAGAAAAATCATTTACAGTCACAAACTGTACATAGTATTTGTAGGGGACAATATAGTTGTGGTTGAGAATAAAAAGAAAACAAAAAGAAAAGATTGCTTCAGTGGCAATTAAAATAATCATTGACAAGATCTAAGACTTTAAAATCAAGAGTGTGTGATAATTTGGCTACAGAGACGATCATTGTAATAGGTCTAACACGGATGTTGGGATAGTAGAAAGGCGAGTAGAGGGCTCCAGGGAAGGAACGAGACCGTCATGCAGAACAGCACTAGTTCTTGCTCAGGATGCTCTTGAGGCTTCTCTCCACTGCTTCATCCAATTCTTCTTCCAGTTCTTCTTTCTTGGACATGGCGAGTTTGGACTGATAATCCTTTACTATTTGGTCTATATAGGGCGCGCTCTGAGTGCCGTGCAGCATCAGTGTCCACTCCTTCAGCACGCCCCGCTGCGCGCTGCCGCCGACAAACCCGATCTCCAGGGCCCAGGTGCCCCTGGGGTCTTCTCCCCAAGTGTGTGTGGTCATGAAAGGCCACTTGTCAAAACCCACCTTGGAGTCGTCATCCCTGGGACGCCGGCTGAGCAAAATGGATTTGGTGCCCATGGGGGAGGTCATGTTGATGTTGAGGTCTCCTCGCCTGGTGGAATTCACAGTTATAACCGCTTGCACGTGCTCCAGGTAGCGCACAAAGTTCTCCTTCCCGTCACAAGCATCGGTTGTGAGCGTGAGGACGAGCTTGCCACTTGAGGGTATCTTTCTGAAGATCACAACACAGTTAAGCAGATTAAAAGGATACACATGATGACATGTCTTATTCTAAAACCATGTCTAACATTAACATTATAATCTTGATTATTATTTAACTTTTAATACCATTCATTGTTATTAATACATGGAAAATTAAGAAAATAAAACCTGCAAACCTATCCGTAATAAGAACACTCTGCTTTTATAAAATGGTATTAAAACCTTAAATTGAAAATACATTACAAAATGGACACCTACGCAAAGAAAGAAGGAATACAATTAAGAAGTGCAAAGTGCTATTTAAGAAATATTAATACACATTTAATAGCTGCCTTTACTGATCATTACTTTATTGAGTAATGTTTTAACAATGCTTATATTCACTGAAAGAACCCTGAGTAGTCAATCCGGTCGGATAGGCACCTCAAAGGCATCAGCAAAGACTTGTGTCTAGAGTTACAGGATGAGCTGCACAAAATTTCTGCGCAGCTGAAGTCTGTGTATTCAGATCTGTGCTCTCGCTCTGATTTGGAAATTAACACAAATGGTGAATTCCAGTTTCAACTAATTTARAAATCCCTTTCTATTAAAATTGCTGTCTTTGAGCTCTCCTGTACAGGAGCACACAGATTCAGAAAAGAAGTCAGGAGAGGTTATAGGGTTTCTGAAGTGCTAAACCCTGAAGTGACCAATGACTTGGTCAGAATAATTAAGTTCTCATGAGGGCAACTGGTTCTCCCGGTTAACTGAAGGGCACTTCTCCCAGCGAGGGTGGAAAGGAATGAAATGAAACACCAGAAACGCTAAATCCACTGGTAGAACATGGGCTTAGTCCTGCAACGCTTAATGTGCAAGGGGTCTGTCATCAAAGAAAAACAATGTCCCTGTTGTAGAGGGCATTTATTGCTAGAAAAAGACCCTTGAGAAGAAAACTCATTAATGTTAGCATGCCAAGAGAGCCCCTCTTGTAAGGGCAGTGGGGTTTAGGGTCAAGCCAAAGAGGAATCTCTCCATCCATTGGCAGCCCAAGCAACAAAATTCTTCCTGGCATTATGCCCTCCAGCCTTGGCAGATCCTTTTCAAAATTAGTTGATCYCCCATCACCAGCACCTCAAAGGAGAATGAAAGCAAGTCGCTGCATTCTGCATTTTCCTGTTTCGGAGCAGAGATTTGGTGGAGCTGTAACCGCTACAGGCCCTTCGGGGCTGCACGTTACATGTCGGCCTGTGAAGCCACATGTCCCAGGACATGTCCTGTTCACGTTTGTCACCACAGAACCACAGAATGGTTGGGGTTGGAAGGGACCTCTGTAGATCATCTAGTCCAACCCCCTGCTCCAGCAGGGACACCCAGAGCACGGGGCACAGGGYGGATCCAGGCAGGTTTGGAGACCTCCAGAGAAGGAGCCTCCACARCCTCCCTGGGCAGCCTGTGCCAGGGCTCTGGCACCCTCACAGTGAAGAAGCTGTTCCTCACATGGAGATGGAAGGATTAAACGTAAAAGGAAGCCCGGGACACCACGTCGTGCTCTCAAACAGCATCAAACAGCAAAGAAATAAATTCTGAACTACTGCATATCTTTGAAAAGAGAAAAAGAAGCCACAGGAAGCTGCCAGCAGTTATTATTACCTCCTCCAGTGTTTGTAATTAATACTCAGATGTACGCTGCATCCTTGCACATGAACTTCTTACTGACATGGAATATTTGTTGTGTCATTTCTTTTTTTAAGCATTACTCACTCAGGAATGAAGACCTACAAATTTAAAGGGTAATTACTTGTTTATGCTTCTCCAGCCCTTGAATAAAACTGGCATTTTATTAGCTATAATTGCTACAGAGCAGGAGGAGGTGACAGCCGTTATTAAGGGGTATTTTTAAGCACTCCTTTTYAAAAGAAATGAGTGTTTTAAGTATGAAGCCAACTGTTTCCCTTTCCTAATGAAATGGTGCATTCTTCAGAGCGCAGGGAAAACATTTCCCTTGAGCCTGACTTCCAGGAATTCTTCTCTTCCGGAAACAAATTCCAAGCATTACAGTTCAGCCCATTGCTAACTGGCTCAGGCCACCCTTTGCTTCCCCTCTAATGAAGTCTTCTCAGGACTATGTGTGAACGTAGGTATTGAAACATCCATATTAAGCAAACACACAAAAAACACACACACAAAAGCCCCCAAAATGTGTTGTTCTGAATCTTGGAAGTGCCTGGGAGCAGAAGTTGGTGTCACATAAACACCGTGTAGCTAAAAGATCAGGACATTTGAGTAGGATAATCKCAGAACTTACTTGGTATCCCAAATAAATTTCTCTGCATGGGAACTAGCACCTCATCCTACAGACTCCTAGTGGGCTGTGGTACCATTGTGCAAACTGGATAATTAAATGCCTCGGAAATTAATCCCGGCCGGATTACTAGCATCGTCCTCAAAAGGGTCTGAACTGGGACTGTCTAAGAGCAATCTCACACGCCTCCCAAAGCCTTGTTCATCAGCGTCTCGCTCTGAAAGTTACTTTCAGATAAAAACTGATAAACTCTTTCCATCTCCTTCAGTCAATGCAGGAGAACCCCCGAGGACAAATCATTTTTAATCTCTGGACACCAACCCCCAAGGAGGCAGCGCAGCAGCAGCGCTGGAGCTGCTTCTGTCCCGTGGGCAGCYTGCTCCTGCACCCTCGTGGGTGCTGCAGAGCCTCTCTAAGACACGGGAGATGAGGCTCGATCTGCCCCTGCTATTCATTAGGATGCAATTCTCTCTGCTTCACCACACTAACTACTATGGGCCAGGCAAATTTCCCCAAAGAAACAAAACTAACTTAAGACAAAAGGGGAAAACATGGCCTAACTGAAAAGCAGGAGTCTTTTGTTCCAGTTCAGCTTGTTCCAATACGTATTCTTTTTATTTTGCATGAAATGTAGTATCTGGTAACACAGATCAGATGGGAGACTATGCATTTTTCAGAAGCACACTCCTCTGCCTCTCAGCTAATGATCTCTGATTGGGTTAAATTATCTCTGCATCGCCCTGGACCAGCCTGAATTATCAGACTTGTCCTTGTTTTCTTTTTGCTGTCTCAACAAAAATCCCTTTTTATGGCAAGTTGTTATTGCTAACAAGTGTTTCTGCAGTCAGCAGAGAAATGCTGCACTTTAAATATTGATTATTTGCAGCTCTCTACACATTCTAGGTTTTACATTCCTCCCTTGCCTGTTTCTGCTAATTGACAATGTTGCTATGGTGCATGTCACTGTACCAGCTGCTTACCTACCTAAATATAGAAGATGTTGCTGCAGCAATGCCAAACTGGAAAAATAAACCAATTATCCRTGGCAGCAGTACAACATCAGCTTGCATCTCCGAGGATTCTCTTGGAGGTGGCGCTAGGACCTAACCAGTTCCACTTTGAGGTCTCTTCTTCACAAATGCACAAATGCTCTAAGCACGCAGCAGGTTCTGGGTGTTGCTCTCAGAACAGAGTTTGGGCATTTCTGAGCTTTGCAGGGATCATAGCCATAGAGGAGCCTTCCTGCACCTCAGAATTCCTGGGATGCAGAAATGCCCCCCCATCACCAAAGGAAAGCAGGTTTTTGGAAAGCTCCATGGCTTCTGCTCCTCTATCCAACACTCATTTCAACGGCAGAAACAGGACTGAAAAACGAAGGCAGAAGAACGCTAATGCTACACGCTCCTCACCCCGCTCTTGCTCAGTCTGCTCCCAAATCCATCTGGGGCCTTGCCGAAGCGATGTGGCCAAAATTACACACTGAAATTCTCCCCTTTCCTCTACAGGAATCTCCATCTCAATAAACAAGGCTGTACGAAGGTAAATGAGATGGTTTGTCTTCATAAATAGTGTCTGCATGTAAATTATGAATAAGCTAAAGACAGCTCAAAATTCTTTCCATAATTCTCTCATTTGCTTCTCATCAGTGAGCACGTGTGGGCCAGATAAATTAAACTCAGATCTCAGCTGTAGGACCCTGGATGCTGCCCATACAAACCCACTGGGAGCAAACCTGCTCTCTGGCTGAGCTACGTGCCAAGGTGGCACATTGGTTACTCCCTTTTTCCWGCACAATGATGCCTTCAGAAATGGCACTGAAAGGTCAAATTTGGAACGTTATAGACATAAATTGGCCATCATCAGGTTAGCATTTCAAATAATCAAATTGAACTATAGCTGTTGTAGTCGATTAGCATTAATTCATTCACTTGTTGACTCACTCAGTTTAGCACATGAAGGTAATCAGAAAATAATTTGACTACCTAAGCCTGYAATTAGAGATGTGAAGAACATAAACCAAACACAATTAAATGCCGTAATGTTCAAGCTGAATTGCTGCTACCTGTAGGTGATTGCTTCAGTCTTCTGGAGACGAACTGTTTGCTGGAACAGGTCACAAGGAGCGATCACCCGACCAAGAGTCAGCTACCTGCCACCTTAGGGAGCCCCAAGTAACTTACTTGGTTTAAGGTGCCAACCTTCCACATTTTCACCTCTGCACACCTTCTTTTTTCATACAAGCTTTGCCACAGACAAACTTGTGAGTGATAAGGAAAAAATGGGTGCTGCTTTAAATACTGCTGGCATTAGCGTTGACTCTACGGATCATCCAGGATTCAAGGAATCATGTAGCTTATTTATTATTATTTTTTAAAATATCTGGGATGTAACAACATTAAGCTTTCCTAGAGAAAAAAAACCATTCAATATATATTTCTCTGATCATCTRTTTCTTTGTATTTACATGCTTATGGTCTCTTAAATGCCTGGAAAAAAGCAAAATCCATAAACTAGACTATTCACTTACTCAGGTTCCTGTATTGAGCCTCCAACACAGTGGAATCTCTCTGGAACAGTCTTCCAGTCTTTTGCCATCTTAACCATTGCTCCTGCATCTAGGACTCCATAGCCAAACAAGTGGTTGAACTCCAGCCCCACACCGTTTCTACGCCACTGATGAACCTCATCATGAAGCTGGTTCCTTTTGGAGGTGAGCACTGTCAAATGCTGCATGTCTCTCCAGGTCAGATCCAAGCTGTGGAARAGAAGCACGGACTTAGTATTTCTAAGCAAATATTAAAGAAAGATGGTGGTTTTGAGTAAGCATTTTGGTAAAGTATACTTCTATGAATCACAGAAAATGTATCTATATACATATCAATACTAAAGCTTCTGTTGATTTCAGAGGGAACAAGAATAGGATTTAATTACATAGAACTTCACATATTCCCCCAAATTACAAAATCATTTCTGATTGTTTCCTTGTTCTTAAAAGCAACTGATTTCAACTACACGCGATAAATCCACCATGCAATTTTTAAGTGAATAGAGTGCTACATTATGCCAGACCCTGAACAGAATTAAAAAAAAAAAATTAAAAGGGATGATGGCAGAATATAGCCTAGCCTTCCTCTTGCATCTTCCCCTTGCTTCCTTGTCTGCTCCTCCTGCTTTTCCCTGAGATCTTCCAAAGTCCTGATCTGATGGAGCCAGTGGGCTAAAACAAGCAAGGCCTTAGTAATCTGGCCAGACTGTGAATGTGGACATGTGGGCTGGGGTGGCTGTAGATGGACATTTCAAGGTATGGTAGAGGTTTGTACCCCATGATGCACTAGCACAGATGAAGTTCGGTGATGTTTGTCTAGATTAGATGACCATTTTTCATCTCCAGCTCTTGTCTGCCTAGATTCACAGTGATTAAGAGGCTAGGAAGGACATTTATGTTATTCTTCTGAAAGCTTCAGAACTGAAATGCTACCTCTACGCAACTGAAGTTATTCCAGTCATTTTATGATGCCCTCTTTCAGCATTACAATGTGTCTGATTTAAACCACCAGCCTAAAAGGATCTGCTTTTCAGCTTTCTGTGCCCCAAGTAATAAGCATATRAGCATGCTGAATGTACACCAGAAGAGCCAATTATTTAAACATTTTCAAGGTGACACAAAGTGGCTGAAAAGCAGCTATAACTTGCATCATTCTCTTTGAAACTTGTTAAGGGCTTGCTTAAAACTATGCTTTCCAGCTCACAGCTTAGTTTGCAGAGACGTGTCAGACTTAGGCTATAAATGAGCTGAGAGACATTGCAGGAGGTCTGCAYGTGGAATTGGGAACGTTCCTGGGAAGGAATAACTTGACCAGGGCAAATCTACGCAATGAAAGGTTTGAAAGAGCCAGCCTGGGAGAAGATGAGAGACAATTACAAAACTTTTATTTTATTTTTTTCCTTTTTCTTTATTCTCAGCTACCAACCAGCTGCAACTCTTTGGCCTGCCCAATTCCAGTCTAATAAACAGGCCGTGGTAGATACTSCCTCTCCCAAAAACTGACTGCCAGAGCTGCTTGGTAGAAGAACACTCTCTCCTCCTTTCTACACTGGCTCAGGATGAACTCCTGGCCGGTTCTGTGGGTCTTCTGCTTTTGGCAAGGCTGTAGCTCCACGTGCAAGCTCCATGCATGGCACTGCTGCACCCGGCAACGTGTTAGCTGCTGSAGCCCCAAGGCGGCCGCCTTTTATGACCAGCAACATTAACCATCCGCCCATACCCCTGCTCTCCTGAGCTCACAGATAATTTCTTAAGAGCATACTTAGCCTCCAGGGCCAGGGCGAACACTCCGGCTGCCTCAGGGGCAGCTGCAGACGTTCCCGAGTGGCGGAGGGTGCAGTTGCCATACAGATCCGTTGTAGCCTGCAATGATATTAGAACTAATTAATGAAAGCAGCTAGCCTGTTTTCCTGGGGGCTACAGACTCGGAAAAGTGCAGAAAGGGCAGGTTGTGCCCTTGCTCTTTGCAATAATTGTGTATTTGCTCCTAGGATCCTGCTAATCTGTTTTCTTCTTGGAATAAAGTATTTAGAAAGACAGCACGACACAGCTAGAGAAGGTAGGAATATAAAAATAGATTATAATGTAAGAAAAGGGTGTTCATTGATACTTGTAACACCTGAACTCTTATCGCTATCATTTATTTCCTATAAACACAGTTCAACCAAAGGCCTGAAATTCTCTTGTCGTTATTGGCATGATTTAAAAAAAWTTTTTTTTTTAACAATATTGAGATTTTTAGTATTGGTGCAACTGCAGAACCAACAGGAGCGATCTCCTATTTTCTATACAGGGTGGTCACCAGAACAGCCCTGAAAGATATCCCAGCAGTTAATTTTATCGTGGTAATTATATAGGTGACACTGATATTAGAATACAGCAGAAACCAGTATTTTTCCATCAGTTACTGCACACAAGAGGCTACCATATGTCATTGCCTGCTCCAGTAACACTGACCGGTTACTGGAGGAGAATTCCAGTTATAAAGGTATAAAAAAAAAAAGTGTCATTTCGAATAGTAAGTTTAGCCCTGTAAAGAACTGACCCTTGAACAAGATGCTCCACAGTGACCTTAATATGAGGCTGTATCTCTGTGGGTAGCCTGAACCCTTGCTCTTCCTCCTGTGGGTGAGTGACTGTTTTTCTGCTCTGTTCAGCTTCTAGCACAGCAGCAGTCTGGCTCCTGCTGCTCTGCTGGTACAATTAGGCATGAGCTCAGCTAACGCAGATCATCTCTGTTGATGTCAGCACAGATTTCAACCCTTTTCATTTCRGTTGTATTAGAGACCTTCTGTTTGAGCATCCTGCTCTGGAAAAAAAGGAGGATTGAACTTTTAAATCAGTAAAGGTTTCTGATAAAGAGGCTGTAAAATACGGAAGATGATTGCTATTCTTAATACTAATCCCATATCTCTTTGCTAATGCTCTTAATATTAATCCTATATCTCCTCTGGTGGCAGTTTTGGCATGATCAGGTACTGGCAGTGAGAAAATACCCATGTCAACAAAGCACCATCTGCTGCTCCAAAGCAGACAGGGATGTAACAGGCCATGGGAGGGCACAAGGACAGCAGCAACCACACAACAATATCTGGACTCACCACGCCGGCCTCTGGATTTCTCTTCCTCCCGTTGCTAAAGGTGGAGGCCAAGGTCGAAGAGCAGCTTTCATCGTACAGAGCGGTCCGCCCGTCGTTGATGGCAGAGTTGATGGAGATGGTCCACATGCTGGATGCGTAACCGTCACAGTTGCAGTCGTCRTAGCTGCCGCCGTCTCCGGAGGCCCACACGTAGATGCTGCCTTTGCCACCCCGGCCCTGCGACGGGGGAAAATCAGCCCTCTGRGGTCACATTGCAAGCAGGAGGCAACAACCATCCTAAACGGCACCTCTAATCAGGAAGGTAGAGCAGAAAACTGGTCCTGATAAAATGAACATCAACTATCAGCTGAAATAACAGGGACTCGTGCAGATTTTTTCAATCCAGTTAGCTGGCAACCCCAGAGTGTTTTGCAGCCTTGTGTAGACAGAACATTTCCATTTAACTCCTGTTCYGCTTGACACTCTGAAAGCTTCTGCACCAGAAGCTAAGATGTTTTATGGATTCCTTTGTGTTTATGTCGAGCTCTAAGTACTACGAGGGAAGTGTTCCTCTAAAAGGGATACAGGTCATACAATTTACTGGGTTTCTAAGATACTATTAAGTCCAGGCAATGGCTAAAAAAAATCTGTAACACTGGCAATTTTTTCTCTTGATGGATTTTCCTCCCTAGGTGCCACTGACTTATACATGTTTTTCTGACAAATCAACCTCTACTACCAAGCAGAAAATAGAGTTGAGACCACATGAATCATCTGCAAAGTCAGGCCCTACCAAATACACTGGAAAGTCTAGAGAAAGGTGGGACTGCAGCTGCAGGACAGCTAATAAAAACCAGGTCCTTCCCATCAGTTAGAAGAAAGAAATTTCTAGCCTCTCCCTAATTCCCAGATACSTGAAGGGTGCGAAGGGATCAAATCAGCTGTTTCTCCTCCTCACAAACAAAGAAAGAGGTAAAAGCTGCCTGGGTCCAGAGGAAAAAACAGTGATAGTGAAAGCAAAGCTCAGATCTCCCACATAATTCTGTGTGTAGTCCAATGCAATCTAATATTTATTTCTAACAGCATCAGAAGGGCACAAGGCCTCAGTTAATCATTCCTTTTATGTGCACTGGGAAGAAGACAAAAAAACACCATCTCTTTTGGCCTCTTCACTGCACAACAGGCAGTGCTCACTGCAGAACATGCAAATACAGCCCCTTGCAATGGGATTCGAGTAGGTAACTGTTCTTGCTGGGAATTTAAATCAAATCTGCGCTCCCGGCAGTAGCTCCTCTTTTTCATCATTCCCCACTGACCAGAGCAAGCTCATTAGTTTAAGCGTGTTACTGTGCTGCATTACAGGTCAGTGAACYGCACAGCAGGTTTGCTGCCCCTGGGGCACCAAACGTCTCAGGACAGAGATTTTCCACAGCAAAGGTTACACCTATGAAACACCTTCTTGAAATCAGCCTAAGAACACATACAGACCTGAGCTCCACCACTTCAGTTTTAAGGGGGGAAACACTGTTGCAAAAATCTAAGAACAAATTAATTCCAGATTTGTTTTTAAAGAATAGCATAATGAGAACCATGATACATTTCCCCCCGCCGCTTGGTTAACTTTCCTTTTTCTGGTGTAGACTGCTCCTCTGCTAAACACTGAACATTCACTTTCCTTGAAGTCAACTATTTCTGCCTGCTGCTTTAAAGGATGGATGAGGACAGTGATCCTGGGACAAGCAGACTTCCTACCAGCCAAAAACCCCGTTCCTGGCACCAGCAGCCGCCTGCTGTCTGCTTGGGCAGGGGAAAACAGCACTGGAGAAGGTGCAAGCAATATACACCAGAAATACCAGAGGAAGCTTAAAGGGAGATTTGGAAAGAAGAGACAAGACTAGCAAGATAACGCAGCTAATGCCTTTTAAGAGTTTATCTCCTCCAGCATCCTGTTGAAACCCGCTCGCTTGCCCCGGACATGGTGCACACCAGGGTGGCTGCACCGCTGCCATCTGAAGCTGTAGCTCCCAGAGCAAGGGGGTTCTCTGTGTATCTGCCGCTAGCCTAAAGCTGCCTGCCTCTCAATTCAAGCTAAGCTCAAATTCATCTCGGCCAGKCTACATACTGGAAAAGCCACAGACAGCTACTGAGAAGCTCTCCTTGCAGAAAGAGCAGGTTTTCTATTTCCAGAGTTCTCGTGGGATGCTCTGCTGCTAGCAAAAAATATCTGTGAGAAACTTCACTACCCACTTTCTGGTCGTGTAAAGAGCACACTCCAGGAGAACCTCTCCAGTGAACTCTCTTGCACAAGTGAGTGGGCAGGGACTAACTCAAATCCTGTCATTTTAGGCACCTCTCTCACACTCCTTTCTCCTTGTTACTGTGTTCATCCATCCTGCTTGCTGATCTAGCACCCAGAGCAGTGTTTGCAAAAGATTTGTGCACACTTTCCAAACAAAAACAGGTTACATTTGACACAAAAACCATCCAGCTTCCTCAATCTTGCCCTTTACAGCTGGGAAGCACTTGTGGCTAAAGGCAGGGACGTGAGGCTTCCAATTCAGACTGTTTGGCTTTCATCCACACCTCCAGCCATAGATCAAGATATATGATATATGGCAGCTATTCTGTATTTCTTCTCCTTACAATGCAAGAAGTGTTTCAGCACCTCCTGTGGACTTTCATGGCCATTTATTTATTAACACAATAAATAAAGTGCTTTTCTAGGAAAAGGGGAAAATTCTGTAGCTTTCACAAGTCTTTGCCATAGGCCTTATTGGCATTTGGATAGGATTCAGTTATTTTCCATTTCCTACTAATTTCTTCTGAAAAGAAAGTGTKTTTGCTTCTCTTCTGGCATCCTCATTAGTGCTTTCAGGACTGAATTATTTGAAAACCCTTAAGTATTTTGCAAAAARTGCCGCCTTCAATAATGATTGTTAATTGTACTGAAGAGAGTCACCTGCAGTGCAGTGCATGGTGCTCCTAGAGTACCCTGGAGGTGCCTGGAGGTGCTTTGTGACCCTGGCTCTGGATCTTCTCAGGATTGCTGAGACTATCACAGGCAGAAAGACTCTAAACATCTAMATTTGCTGTTCAGCAGGGACAGCGTTTTCTGCCCAGTGCTCCCAGTATGATGAACTCCCTGCTTCACAGCTCTGCAGCACTGCAAAGGTACCCGGCTGGTAGCAGCAGCCCTGCAAAAGCACGTGGCTGCTGAGCAGGAAGCAAAGGCATTCCCAGGGAATCAGAAAAATAAAATCTACATTTGGAGGCTAAGCTGTTGTGTTGCCTCTTTAGGAAAAAAAAAAAAAAACCAAAGAAACAGTAATTTATATGTTAATATAGAAGCGGCGGGGTGACGAGTCTGGCAGCCTGGCAGTCATGGTCTGATCTCGAAACACTGACACTTTGCAAAYGAGGAGTCGTGGTTCTTGTCACCAGGGCAAAAAAGCTGGTCATGCTCTTTACAAATGTGTGGAAATATCTCCCTTGGGATAAACTGGCTACCTCCAGACTTCCAAACGTATATGGCATCCTCATGCGCACGTGTAACAGGGTGAATGAACTTTTGCATGAACTTAAATAAATAAKATACAGAATTATAATGCATATCATAAACACAACAGCAATACTGTAGTAAATGGTTCCCAAGTTATAAGGGCTTCCTTTGGACCCCAGTAACCTAAAGATTGCTCTATCATAATTTCCCTATCCTCACTTGGCTGTTAATGGAAGGAGTTAGAAGTATCTAACATAAGATATGTTAGAGATAACAGCAAAGGCAAGAATGGAATGTGCTACATACACAAAGAATGTGGTTGAGCAGGTAAATTCTCAAGGAATAAATTCAGCCCAAGCTATCGATAAAYGAATCCTACATCCTGAAAGTGCTAYAGAGACCAGTTTGGCTTGTTTTCTTCTTCCAAGAGCTGAATCTGGGAAGAATGACGGCATAAGACAGCACAGAAGAAACATTTACTGGATAGTCTCTCAAAGAAGGGATGTACCCATAGAGAAGGGGCAGAACTAGATCCTGAGCTAGTTATCTTTCCTGTTTAGGATGATTGCTGCTGTAATTCTAGATTCAAGGATACAGAAAGCTGTAAAGTAACATATGTCTTTTCCCCTGCTGCTGATCATATATGTGGCTTGGAAAGGGGTCTAAAGCCAGATGATAATTTTTCATGGAGTATATCCACGTTTATCTGTATTCTGCAGTTACCACCTCATTGGCATTGAGTGAACCTAGCCCAGACATYCCAGCAGATCTGGAGGGGAGGATCTCAAAGGGAAATGACAGGGCAAAAACGTGACAGTTTTGGGGAAGAAGGAAGCTCTGGTCATTGAATTTCTGCTTGAGCTGAATTCTCAAGTACAGCTGTAACATGGTGAATGTTACCTGGGCTTATGAACTCAGTTAACTGCATATTCACCATAAGAACTCCCAATTAATTATCTTTTGTTTATTACATTAGAGGCAAGGATATTAATCTTATTCTGTGCAAGAGCTCTTGCATTGCTTTTAGTTTAATAACACATTTTTATTCTCAGCATGCTGCTTCCTCCCTGCCAGTATTTCAGCTTCATCACTAATTCATGAACCATCACTCTGGTAGAGGCAGCCCTGGACTGAGAAAAAGAATTCATACGTTTATTTGCCTCTCATTTATAAAAGATATGACTTTTTAATAAGGGTCTTATTATTCTGAAAAATAACCATATATTAGATTTGCATTTGTACATTCAATAGAGAACGTGGAACAGAGACCGTAGAGCTAAAAATACATAGAGGAGTATTATATCATAGACTGGTTAAACTTGCTTTAAATGCAGGAGAGCCTGATTTYCAAAGCACCACGGAGAGCACCCAGCACCCCTGAAATCATGAAATATCTTTGGAAAAACCAGTTCTCTCCAAAAAGAAGCCACAACAAATTATACACAAAAAGGTACCTATGGTAGGAGCTGGAATGAATATAACAAAGGTAGATCTGCACTGCTGGAAACACAAYGAAAAGGCAGGCACGTGGGCTGGAGCTTGTGTCTTCCTTCCCGTGTCCAACGCCAGAATCTATCTCGGATGCAGCTATTATACATTAATAGTCACTGGGCAACATCAGCTTTCTTAGGCAGCATCCATCATTATTCCTTCTCCTGTCTAATTCTGCAGTGGCTGTTTGACACAACCTGTTTAATAACATAGGCTCTTCGGCTCACTTGAAGCTGAAGACCTATGAGAGCAACCCTGCCCAAGGAGGAGGACCATCATCACCRTGGTGTCTCCTCAGCAAGCAGCCAACCTCAGAGACCTCCGGATCCCTTCTGACCCTATTACTGAAACTCATCCCTTTAGGAAAATGCAAACACTTTGGAAGGGAGGGCATTAAAAAATAATGTGCCTGAGACTTGGCAGTGTAACAAGACAATAGAGCAGGAGGGAAAAAACTCCTCTCCTGTGCTAAACATTCACAGAGAGGGGGTAATGCCACTATCACTTCAAAAACTAAAGCAAATGGAGATATGATAGGAAAATATTTCAAAGCTTTTTAAAAATATCAACCAATTGCATAAACCAAGACAAATTAAAACCTCCTTTTCTTCAGAGGTTAAAATAACTCTATTTATATTAGCTTGCCAGAGCTGTTAGCGACTTTTCTGTCACTTTTAGGCTAGTTCTGTATGTAAACTAGTTCTGTCTGTAAAAGAACATGGAATATTTTATATGTTCAGAGTTTACTTCTGCTCCAACTAACATTACTGGAAGCAGAAACAAATATCCACTAATTGCAAAACATGAAGGTGTTCTTAAAAAGCCTATCCATTGTGCCCCATACCTTATTTGCTGTGTATTTTATCATTTGCTTTATTTTATGATGGACTGATAAGCAGAAATAAACCAGATGGGAGTGAGAGCCTGCAACTGAAAGACTGGACAGATTGTCACTTCTTGACCATGGACTTCTCAGTTGCACCTTTTGGAGGGCATAAAAAGGCACAAGAAGAAACTGCTGGTATTAAGTCAGGGCACTGATCAAGCCAACATTTGGTTCTACTGCAAAACACAGCAAACTCATTAGAAATTTGTGACAAAATTTCCTTAATTATTGAAGCACATTTGTAAATTAATGGGCAACAGCATGAGGACACCTATAATTCTTCTATTTGGCAAAACACTTAAGGCTCTGAATTTGAGAAAGCTTTAGATACTTTGCCCCCTCCTATGGCAGTAGATTTAATTATCATGTCACAAAACCTGGTAAACTGCCTGTGCTGTTCTCAGGGAGGTGGGGATGAAGAGAAGGAGARAGTGGCAAAAGCCACAGGAAGAAATCATTCGGATGGGAAAGGAGTAATTGCAGAGCTYCCCCACAAAACCACCCCAGGTCTTTCCAATGAAAGCCCTTCTACAGTCCGTCAGATGTGGTTGTCCTGGCCACAAGACACAGAAGAGACAGAGACAAGCAGACATTTTTCACTCACTGTRCTTCCCCAACAGCCCCACTCTGGCGATTTCCTCTGGGCTTGACTGCTTTCTTCTCTCCCAGCTCCTCCAACAAGTGGAAGTTCTCCCCATCTTTCACCCTCACAAATACCATCCTCCCAGAAACCACCTCTKATGGTGTTTTCTCCAAGGCCCACATGCTTCCTGAGGACACATTTGTCTCTACAGTCCCTACCCTAATGATCATGCTCCAAACTCACTGAGTTTTGACCAGTGGATCAGCGGACTGGCCAAAAAACAGATCAGGTCCATGTAGGAAGGTTCCCTCCGAAAGGTATCAAAACCAAGCAGAGATTCTCTATCCATTTTGTCCATTCTGCTGCCAAGAGGCCTCTCTAAGCCAACTCACAGATGCTTCTCCCTGAAGAATGCTGTATAAATACTAATGTGTGTTCTGACAGCTGTGATTGGCCTGGGTGGTCTAAAGGATTATAATAATCCCTTTTTTAAAATCAAAATGAGGAAAATGAGCAACTGGTGACCTCATGTGTTTGCACACTGCAGAATGTGAACTGGCTAGAAATGGCAGAAAATGCCAGTCTGTGAAATCCAAATTATTTTAACGGAATGCCTCCATTTTCATAAAATCTTGCTGGCTGCTAATGGAAAAATTTTCTGAAKGGATATTGAAAATAGGTAAAAACCTGTTCACTTGCTGCAGGGGAATATATAATTCMATGGACATCTGAGTAGGTGCAATCACAGCTGTAACAATGATCATATATAAGCAACTTRAAAGATCCTAGGAATCGAGAAGGGCAATTAAACTAGTGGCACATTGAAACAGACAAAGTAACATCAGTAGTARCATGACAAACATGTGTTGAACTGGGAAATATTTCTAGGGGATAACTTGTGGCATATTCTGACCAGGGGAATATTTTCTCCATCTCWTTCCTCATTACAGCTCTTTCATCTGTGAAACTATGTGAAAAGCACATGTGAGGTGACCAGACATAGATGTGGTTCCATGCAGAAGAGCACAGCACTCTAAGCCCATACAACAGAGGCAAAGCCACAGTACTGCAGAGAAAACACCAGTGCAACCTGCCAAGCTTTGACCAGTATCTGTAGGGAAAGCAAATAATGCAATGAAAGTTGAAAAAAGTCATAAAGTCAGTGTGTAAATAACACCCTGCTCTGCTCCTCAGCTTTTTTAATGGGGTTGTTACCTTGTTCACACCATCTGCCATCGCTTGCAGTGTCAGTTCTCTAGGTCCATCCACAGTCTTTCCATTGTCAGTTGGTCCCCAGCTGGCACTATATATATCTATGACTTGAGGCATATGACTGATGGAAGAAGCCTCAATAATGTCTGTCATAAACGGCTGGTCCAGCATTCGGATACCTGCAGATTTAATCAACACAAATTACACATTACTGAGGAAAAGATGAAATCTCTGCATGTGGATCACTGCACCGACTACAAACATTTTAGTTTACTGACAGTTTCACTCAGCAATTCTGTACTCAGATTTCACCAGAGTACATTTAGTCAACAGGATGCTGGTCCCTAAAAACCCAGCCACAGCAATGCAGCATGCTCCCAAAAGAGAAAGCATTTTATATACTGGGGATAAAGATTAGAGCTTCCTTTCCTAACTTGTATCCATGATGTCCTGACATTCCATTCACCTCTCAAGTGACTTTTCTGTTTATCTTGGTTCTTCTCCAAAATTTAATCAGAAGGTGGAAAAAGACTGAGCTGACTGAATTTCCTGGAAAAACACCAGTGTCCCTGAATGAAGACAATAGCAAAATATGGCCCATATTTGCAGGAGAAGAAAAAGAACAAAACCTGCTTTCTGTAACCCCTGTTGAAGTAGAAATGCAGTTTGGGTTTTGCTACAATCCCAGGACACGCCAGCTTCGTCACATCTCTGAGCACCAGCCCTGAGCAAACCAAAGAGTTTGCCAAAGARTGTGCCAAAGAGAGCAGCACAAACCTTCACATCCATCACACCCCACGCAGAGGCCGGTTCCTCCTGACAGCCAACCTTTTTGGTGGCCTTTGGCTGAGATCTGAGCAACAAAGTGTGCATTTCAAACGCCCTGTACGGCCCCAAGTTGAAGTTCAGTGCTTTTCCCAAGGGCTTCGGGATAGAGATGTTACAGCAATCAATACCAGAGAGCCAAACAGGGAAATGGGAGTAGGGAATCTCATTTAGAAGTTAGTGCTTTTACTATAATCAATACAAAATCCACGAGCCAAATGTGAGACTGAAAAACGGGCATTTTCCAAACRGACATGGTATGAAGTTTAAATAGAAAGAAGACTGAAACTGAATATTCCTGATCTGCTAACTGAGCTAAGAAATTCTGTGTGAAACTTAGCTAGTGAGAAGTTCCCATAAATTCTTGAAAAATCTTGAAAAATGCGTTCAGTCTGCACTGAACCACAAAAACAATGATTGAACATGGGGAGATGGGGGGCACCACGAGTAGGTCCAGGCCATTTGGTTTGACTTCAGCGCAGAAAAGAGGCACAAGAGGCAAAACACCCAGTGCCTCAGATCCCTGGCTGGCAACTTCCAGCTCCACTTGCAAACCAGGACCCTCAAACAAGTCAGTAGCAGATACTGAGCTCTAATTACAATTTTCCACTGTCCACACGGTGGTGCTGCAGATGCATGCCGAACCCATTCTGAAAAGCATGGCCTTCCCAAAATTCAGTGGGGAATTTTGAGCAGAAGTGGACAAGTACAGGAGGGTATTTGTAGGCTTTTTGTTACCCTATTTTTTAACCACCAGCTCAAAATTGTCAAGTGAGCTCCAGCCAAATTCTCGAGTGATCCCCTAGAACTAGTTATTGCCAGAATGCCAATGGTGCCAAAAGTCCCACCTCTGAGGAGTGCATGAGGTTACTGAAGAAACAGACCAAGAAGAAACTAGACCCAAGTGCACATTAGAGTCAGTTCCTCACTCTCAGGGGTAATCACTTAGCAAATACACCTTGGTGGCCTTCTGACATGGAGACTCCAGGCTTTCTGCACAGCTGATAGTTGAAACGGAGCCTTTGTTCTTATGTCGTGGCCAAAATGGGCGCTGGCAAAGCCGAGCAGAACTGCCCACATGCAACCACGGGGAACCATTCCCAGGAAGCAATGGGTGCCTCCATGCCAGCGTTTTAGTTGGATCAGGGAATGATTTTTGAAGTGGCTCTCTTAAGCATCCACCTCCATCCACTATGCCTTGGTTCGCATCACAGAACACTCCTGTAGTTCAAAAAATGGATTTCTTCTGGGTGAAACCAAATAGGCTGATGTTGCCCAAGGCCAAACCTAATGCACTATAGGGCAATCTCACTGTAACACCAGGCAGGAGTTGGTTTGAAGCCYAAGCACCCAACACACATGAGGTGTGAATGCAAAGCACCCCCCTCTTATTTTTATTGCTCCCCTTCTACCATTCTGTACCACCTTGTTAAAACACCAGAGATGAACAATCTTGTGGAAATTTATACCACTGCAGGACCAGCCTGATGGCAATGGAGAGAATAAAAGCAGCATGGGATTTGCCATTACAAGTCCAATTTCTAAGTGCTGCAGGAATATCCATTTTTCCTCCTGCATAATGAGATTTGTCACAAATGATTCTGCAACAACGCAGGCAAGGAGCATTCAATATTAGTATACAAACAGGAGYCGACATAAAAAAAACTGAGCATAAGGAGCATGCAGTGTTCAGATGACTACTGTACCTGCCACCTTGGAGTTGTAGGCAACTCCCACGCCACAGATGTTGTTGTTGGCCGCAGCAGACACCTCTCCCGCACACCTTGTCCCATGGCTGCAAAGGGGAAGACAGAGACACCACGTGAGTCCCAGCTGAGGCAGAGCTGCACATGCTGAATCAAGCTGCATCTCCCTGGCTGTGTGTCTGCCTCACTGCAGTCACCTCCAGTACTTCCAAARGGAAACCATTCCCTCTCCATGGTATCCTGCGGAGGGCTGGACTCCGATGGGCTCAGCCCTTCCTCAAGCTCCTCTCTGCAGTGTGAACCRTGAGGCCAACCACACATTTCTCCTTCATTTAGTGGTAAAGTTATCCAGCCATTTTCTTTTTTAACTTGGGCCACCACGCAGGCCCTGCCTAGTTAACAACTATGAGAGAACAGGAACAGCAACTTGGAAGAACAGTGTAATACCAACAGTGTCCAGATYATTCCTGTGGTGGTGTTTCCCTTGGCAGTGTGACACCCATTATTTTGGACACCCCAAAAGTCCAGACCCATGGCACATGTAGCCCCCTCCCCATCCAGGGCCTAATTCCCAGGAGAGCTGCTCACGGACGAGGAGCTGGGGCTGGCAGCTCACTCGGGTACCGCGTTCAGCCTTGGTAGGACGTGTCTCTGCTCTGACATCTGGGTCTAGGCTGGGCCCAGCACATGGTATTTCRAGACCACCTGGACTTGGCCCCTCTGAAGCGCTTCCCAGCTCCTCACAGAGACCCCGAAACCGGCAGGAGATCTGAGGCTGCCTGCAGCAAGGCAGGGCACATCTTCCCTTCTCTGAACCCATCATAAAAATCAAACCACAGCAAACATAAATATGGTCGATACAATCTAGTTATAAAAAAATAACAGAGCAGCAAAGAAACGAGTGAAACCTGTTCAGGATGATGCACTGATTCGGAGCTTTCCTACTGCTCAAAGCAGCCCACGCTGTGCACTGAAAGCGCCAGGGCTCCTACCACGCTAAGGACTCGCACACGGAGCACCCCTGCATCGCAAAGACCGCACGCAGGCCTGCGGGCTTTAATCATCTTTCTTGTTGTTTCGATCATCTTTCTTCTCTCTCCCATTAAGAACCCTTGGCAGMAGTGAGTGTAGCACTGACTGAGGGGTAAGAAACAACACATCCCTCTCCCTGCAGTGCTCGGAGGAGCGTGTGCCTGCAGAGACCTCCTTCAAGGAAATGCGTGGTCGTAAACGCACGCGGTGCCTTCACCGCGAAGGGGTGAAGACCTCAAGGTCTTCGGACAGGACGGTGGTGCAGACGCCTTACTGAGCTGCGGGGCTGTTTGGGACAGGTTTTCCCTCGTGCCCACGCTCGAGGAATGGTGAGGAAGTCACCCCATGCCAGGCACCCGCCAGCCCCTCACCTGGGGCCTGCGAGGAGTCGCGGAGCAGAGCAAGCGGCTTTGCTAAAAAACAACCCTCGTGTCCGACACCGGCGTGAAGATCAGTGACGCTCTCAGCTAAGGGCTTTTCTCACAGGGGGAAAGACATTACTGGGCCGTATCCAGACACGACTTGCCACAGTTTTGTCAGAAAATCTCTCCCACACGTCTGTGTGCCCCCCAGGCCGYGCGGTGGCCTGGGCAAGCAGGCCCGTCCCTGCAGTGAGAGGTTGAGACACGGAGCTGCTGACTGGAGGAAAAGCACGTGTGAGTCAGCGCCAAAGCACTTAGCTGAATTATTAATGGCAAGGAGCACACTTTTCAAATTTAGGCCGATTTGGTGCTCATGTATCACTGATAAACGCACTGCGGTTTCTATGAAGTGGCCTCTGTCACAGGCACAAATCACAGCTTTTCTCTCAGTTGCTCACATCCGAACTATTACTTCAATTTTTAAAACACAGCTTTTCTCTCAGTTGCTCACATCCGAACTATTACTTCAATTTTTAAAACAAGGGGTTGGAAAGCAACTATCTTTTAGTTATGAACAAACTACCTTAATTGTAAACCTGCTCTATATGTTTAGAAAGCAACTATTCCCTACGCACTGCCTAGATGCAATATTTTACATAAATATTCATAAAAAAATAAGGTGAGAAAGGTGATTTCAGCTGGTTTAAATAACATAACTAAAACAAAGGGGAAAAGTTCTTTGACTTTGACTTTGAAAATGAAATCTATTTATTAAACCAACTGCTGGTGCTATTGTACATGTTCTTTATCTAAATTTTTTAAGGATGGTGGCCCCAGTTTTCAACGGGTTTCCTCTTCCTATGCTTCAGCATGCACCTACAGACAGCAAGGTCCAGGACTTTGAACTTTAAACATTCCCAGGGGAGAGCTTCTCTGGGCTGCAGTTTCAATAGCTGGCAAAGTCCATCTTTAAAGTCCAGCCTCACTTTAGTTTCTTGCACTGGGCAGCAATGAAATATGCAAAACTCAGAGGGACCTTTGGAGGCCTTTTTACTAACTTGACATTACATGGCAGGTGGAAAGAGCTAAAAAATTCCATGTGGAAGTATTTTCAATTGTTGAATATGTTGTTTCCATGGTATTGACTAAAAAAAAATGAGAAGAGGAGCAGATGTTTTTACCCAATTAATGACCACTGGTTGGAAGCCTATGGGACTTCTTTCATTGACTCAGTGGGATTTCATTTGGACCCATAATAAGTAGAAGGATATTTTTAACTCTGAAAAATACAAATTACTGAGGGAGTGAGTAAATTTTGCCCAGCAACCTCATATCTGGGTGGGAGAATATGCAGAATGTAAAGGCTGCTAAAGAGGGAATCATTATTGGTTATTTATATCACGGCAGAGCTCCAYTCTGCCAGCGCTCTGGGACACGGTCCGTGCGTGCAGCAAGATGCCAGAGCAGGGCAGCGAGGCCGAGCTCTCCCTGCCTGACATGGGTGCCTCCACACTGCTGGGTATGGCACATGCTGGGGTCCTGGATGTGGCTCAGGAGGAGCAGGAGTTAAAACTACAGGCGGCAGTTTCACCCTTCAGAAACAAACAAAAAAAAGCTTCTGCTCTTGGGAGTTGGGCTGGGTTCAGGTTTCTTCTTTCCCCTTCAGAGCTCTTCAGGCCAAGCCAAGAGCTGGGCTATGTGTCGCACCCGGTGCTTCCGATCCCTGAAGTATTGGGGGCAAGTCTGGGCTCCTCAGTATAAGAGGGATGTGGAGCTGCTCGAGAGGCTCCAGCAGAGAGTGACAGATGATTAAGGAACTGGAACATCTCTCGTATGAGGAAAGACTGAGTGAGCTGGGCCTGTTTTCTCTGGAGAAGAGAAGGATGAGAGGGGATCTGATCAACATGTACAAATACCTGAGAGGAGAATGTAGGGAGGATGGGGCCAAACTCTTCTCAGTGGTGGCCAGTGACAGGACAAGGGGCAATGGCTGTAAGCTGCAACACTGGATTTTCCATCTGTGAGGAAGAACTTCTTCTCTGCGAGGGAACACAGAGCCCTGGCACAGGCTGTCCAGCGAGGCTGTGGAGGCTCCTTCTCTGGAGGTCTCCAAACCCGCCTGGATGCCGCCCTGTGCCCTGTGCTCTGGGTGTCCCTGCTGGAGCAGGAGGCTGGACTAGATGATCTCTAGAGGTCCCTTCCAACCCCAACCATTCTGTGATTCTGTGATCCCATGTCCTTTATGCTCACTTCACCCCCATGCTGTGGGTTGGAAGCAGCCAGTTCACCCAGCACAGGAATAACTCCCTGCCTGCCCAGCCAACTGCCTTCCCCAAAACACCTTTCTTGGCCTCACAGGCCTGGGGTGGTGAGATGCAGAGGACAATGTGCTTGCAGCGGTGTAAAGCAGTTCTTTGCTTAGAAAGTACAAAGTTGAAGAGTAATCTGTGTTTATAAGCAGAGCAGCTGTGGTTAATGCAATACTGCATGCAAAACCCTCTCCATTTTTTCCTGAAGTCTAATAACACTGCACGGGCAGCTGGCAGCTCACAAAAGCCCCCTGCTTCATCTTTTTATAGCCAGTCCTCTGCTTTTTGTTCCACAGATCTCTCAATGTGCTCACATGGAAACATACTCTTTAGAGAAAAGAGGATATTACAATAACCTATTTTGACTTTGCACACATAGAATTCAATGACAGATGCATCACTGTCAGCAGATGGAGCAAAGTGGGGCCCTCGCTGTACACCTCTTTGAATAAGTTGCCTGTGTAACTATTTTGGCCCAAATGTGTCGATGTAGTTACACACAGAGGTGGATAGGCTCCTGGAGACATAACTTCAACCTCCCAACAAAAATTCAGGAATCAGAAGTTACGAGGATAGGTCATACCTGGGTGCATCTACTTGATTAACAGCATAGAAATAAGCAGAGAAAAATAAGGTCAGAACTGCTTTCTGAACAACTGGATACTGTTTTTTTCTTTGTGCCAGCCTACAGAATATGTGAATTCTTCATGGCAAAGCCTCCTCCAGCTGTGAAGGCAGGAATGGATGTTTTCCTGCATGTGTACTGCTCCTGTCATTAACTTGTAAGGCAGAAAATCCCCTGTCTCACCAAAGGAACCTCAAAGTCCATGACTAAGAATGTTACACTTTCTAGGTTAACACATTCTCTGAAAAAAAAAAAGAAAGAGATCAACAAAACAATTTCTACACTTAATTTTCCCTCCTCACTTTCTATTTCTCTTCCAGGTGGAATGTCAGAACATAATCACAGCAGGGCTGAGGTTGGAAGGGACCTCTGGAGATCATCTAGTCCAACATAGCATAAAGAGGAACAACCACTTCACTGTGACTCCAGCCACTTCCAGTCACCAAAAGCCCAGAGTATCCTTCCCAAATGTTTGGGTGCTGAGGGATCCAAATCAGGATCTGACACCGAGGCCTCAGCTTTTACCAGTCCCTGTCATCTCAAGAAAAGATCCTGAAGGAAGTGTCACTGAAAATGGCTATCGCGCTGTTCTCAACAGCTCAAGTCAGTAACTCTACTGCTCCAGCCTCAGCAGCCCACTGCTGATCTCAGCTCTTTGGTTGGGTGCCTGATGTTAACCCGAGGCACCTGGCGCCAGGGGACAAAATCCTTCCCACATCTGAAATGCCCGACCTCTGCTGAGGAGACCGCAGGAGGTGACTTTGCCTTTGGGGTCACCTTGCAGAGCACATGAGGATTGTAAACTGCACCCCCTTATAAAATGCTCGGAAGCAGCGTAATCAGCTTTAGTGGGACACAACCTACCATTATGCACTACACTAAATTTAATTTTCCTCTGTACGGCTGCAGAGCTAAGTAATACCTTTCTCCTACAAAGATCCTTTGCATAAATAAGGTAAGAAAGGCAGTGGCCTTCACAAGCCAGAGCCCAAGTCCTTCTCTGACTTTGCATTCACTAATTGGATTCATCGTAGGTTAAAAGTGTCAGATGTCCTTTCCTGGTACAAAGGAGAAATCTCACTGGCATCTTCCTCTGGCTGAAAAATAGCAGGACTATCAACGAGGACATTACAGCCCCTAAACCTGTTTGATCCATTCAAGGAAGCCCTTGTCTGAGGTGGAAGAAGAAAAGAAAGAAAAAAGGAAAGAAAAACCTCAAAAGCCATTTATATGCTGGTTAGAGGTGAAGACTACATCAAATAAGCCCCAAATATTTTTGATAAGCTATGGCTGAGCCCAAAAGTCTGCAAAAATTTTCAAATCCTCAGTGCTGCTGCTATGCAAATGCTGACAATGATATTAATTATATTTCAATTTAAAGCAGGTTTGGAAATGTTCACTGAAAATATCCCGAATCCTTAGGCTTTTGCAAGCCTAAGGTAGAAGCTGTCTGAGATCGTGGGGAGCATCTCAGAGCCAGAGATGCTGGGGGCTGAGATGTAATAAACACACCTGATGATGGCTACGTTTGCACCCTGGGCTCTGCTAACGTCTTGCTAGATGGAGCAGCTGAAAAACCAAGGAATATAAGTTTGTTTTTTAAAGGAAAAAAAAGCTTTCTATACATGTTTCTGTTCCACTCAAACTGAGTTTTGGGAAGCAAAAAGAAATATTTTATTTCCTAAAATTTGAAACTTTTTCTTCTGGGCTATTCCCATTTATATCATACCTTGAGGTACAGATCTTCACCTGATGGAAACTAAGTTCAAAACATACTGAAGAAGAACAGGGTCCTGAGCAGTCATGATCATTTAGGGAGAAAAAAGCAACAAACACTGTTGGAATGTTTGATTCCAGCTTACAACCCCAAATAACTGGTTCCTGGCCAGTATTCATGGATTTTAATTCCTTCAGGGGTTAAAAACATCTCAGCATCAGCCCTGAAATGCTACCTATTGTCCTTAATCACAGGGGAAACAAAAACAATTTAAAAAATCAGAATGTAAATCAAATGTAATTGTTTTTAAACTGGTCACTCTATACCACGCTGCCTTTCTGCCTCTACAATCAAAAGACCTTTTTTTTTGCCAGATTCTTTTCCCATCAGGCTCCCATCTGTACAAAATTTCTCCTGCCAGTCTATTTAATTTCCAAAAAACTAAAGATTGGACCAACTGAGACATGATAAAAGGGAAAACAGTCCCAACTGTATTCAACATATACCGAGTTGGTTCATCATAACCTCACAGGATAGCCAACAGAAAACAATGTAGCTATCACCCAGGCAAGAAGCTTAAATATATACATTTCTGAAGCAGCAACTTACTTCATAAACCACAAGTCAGCTGCTCAGCATTATCTAGAGGAATTTACCTTAAAAATGAAGTCAGAAGTAACCTCTGATTTTCAAGTAGCAGTGAAAGAGAGTGCTGAGAACTACAGAACTGATCAGAAAACAGACACTCCCCAATTTCCTAAGGGAGGTCAAGTGAACATCAAACCAAGGAAAAGCCACTTACCTGTTAAACCAGTCATCTGTATAGCGGGGGTAGGGGTAGGGATCATTGCTGCTGAAGTCGTAGCTGGCTTGGGCATTCTGGAAAACACAAAGAAGTTGAGGAAGTCATGGGAAAAGCAGATCTGCTGGGCAAAGGGGACACCAATGACGGGAAATGATGCTTTGTGTGGTGCTCTGTCAGCAGCAGACCATTAGTATTTCCAAATGCCATGGCTAGAGAGCTCAGTCATTCAGTGGTTGAAGGTCCTGGGTCCAGGTAGTTTTGAAAAAATAATTTACGGTACTCGTTAGCTCAAAGCCTGACATCCAAATGCATCTCAATGCCTAAACAGGAGCATTTCACAACATTCAAATGTGAAATCTCTGTTAATAACTGGCATGTGTGCCTGAAAGTTCCTTCATATATTCTTTTCATCCTTTAGTTGCTTGAACACCTTCAAAAATGTGGCTTTCGAGTGCTTTTCAAAATGCCATGGCTTGTCTCTCCCTTTCATATTGAACTACATAATTACTGATTTTGGCCCATCRGCAGAGTTAAGGAAACCTAGCAACTTTTTGATGCTTTATCTGAGAAGTGGGAAAGTTTCCCAAAGTTAAGTGCCATCTTCTCTCTTAATGAAAAAATAAATAAGGGAGACTCAAATTAAGCTTTTAAAAATATTTTGAAGCTCTCTCTCGAGTGTATGTTCATAGAATTTATATTTTAATAAGCACCACACTCAAGAAACAGAATTATGTTAATTCTTAATTAATGTGTACTTGTATTCTTTTTGAGAGTTGGCTGAGCACGCTATTGAAGATAATTTGAGACTAACATATGAATAGCTTTGCTCCTAAAAATATTCTCCTTCAGCAGATTCCCAATCCTGGGGGTACAGGAGCTGGCAGTCCCTTGGTAACACCAAAGTCCTTCGATTTTGGATGGAAAACTTTAACTCCTAAAATTCTGCTGCCAGAATGAAATGGAGACAACCTTGGTTTTGATCCTTGTAGCGTAAAACTGAGCATCTTTCAGCTTACTGTGCAGAGATTTGTATGAGTATTAATGTGCGAAAACCTGGTCTAACCAACATGGACAATAAATATTTGGCAGTATATGAATGTAGTAGAGATTTGCAAAATGCCTATCATGCAACTGGCTGCTGTTCTCCAGCTCAGACGTAGCTGAATCCTCTGTGAGCACCTTTGTTGATCAGTATCTCTAAACTAGGCGTCTGATTTTTACCCTGAAGATGCTAAAATTATCCAGTAACTTCAGCTATAGCCATCGACTCTCAGTGCTTGTCTCTTAATTATCACAATTGCTTATACAGAACTTTGAATGGCTTGGATTTGTATGAGCTGAGAATAAATAGAATGCGATTTTCAACTGGGAGGAGAAGGGCAATTTCAGAATGGTCTATGAATCAAGAATAGCTCAGAGATGGTGGACAGGGAGTTTTATTCACTGCTTCTCATAATACAAGTGTTAGCAGGAACTCATAGAAATCATCAACGGAGAGATTTAGAAGTAGCAGAAAACAAGCAGTACTTTTTCATAAGCCATGTAGGATTCATCACTACCCAGAAACGCAGAGGTGAAAAATCTGAATGAAATGAAATCAAAAACAAAAACAAACCAACAAAAACAATAGACAAATTAGTGGGAGGTAAATCTGGAAGGGATATTAGACGTGGTGGTTCCTCCTTCAACAACAACATGTAAAATAGTGTGTGCTGGAAGGCAGGAGGCAATTCCAGGTACCTATCGTGCTGTCTTTGATTCAGGGGTATTATGATCTCTAAAAATCCACTAGTAGCCACTTTGAGGGGCAGGATCCTGGCCAGGGTTGGTACCTGCTGGGCAGGGGAGCTGATGCTGGGCACAGCCTTCTGGGGTCACAATCGTTCCAATTCCTCAGTCGGACATAATTTAYGTTTTCACTTGGGAAGTATTTTATGAAAGAGATTTAAACTTGACTGTGGGTCAGCTGGGTATTCTTTCTCCTCTGGAAGAAGTGCAGTCCCACACCCAGAGACCCTGGGCTTAAAGGAGGCCCTGGGGTGGCTAATTTTTGAGGAAAACAACAGACATGCGAGCATCTCATGGCAGCTCTCAACTGCTCTTGACTCTAAGATTAATGAGGGAGCTGTGCAGAAAAAGAGCACTGGTGACTGCTCCAGTGTTACCAACTATCAGGTCATGGAAGGATTGCTTGAGACAAGCTTTAAAAAAAATTGTCCACGCTTTCAAATTCTTTATCTTTGCTTAACACATTGCTTTATATTTGCTTAACGTTGGATAACTATATTCAARAAAAAAAAAWAACTAATGCAGCAGAAACCATCTACAAAATGCAGAATTAAGAAGAATTCTTGGAAAGAAAACAACTGCTGACTGTAAGATYTATCTTCATTAGGGTGTTTGAAATAAGACAGCAAGTTTCAGCTCCATGAACGAATATTCCGCCCACACTGTAAATGCGGTAGAGCTGGGAATGAAGCAGCRGGGACAAGTATAAATGGACTGTTTCAAATCCCTAATTTAAAGATCAAATTTCCCAATATCTAAGCCAGGACCTTCTGCTTTATGTAAACCAGTGACAAATAAGGTCAGTTTCAACTCTGGACCAAAAAGGGAACTGCTGTAGTTGATAACCAAGAYGCTTCATCTGTCAGCTGCAGCTTCTGATACGGCGTTTCACTGAAGGGAATATTAAAACCCAGGATCTACCTTTTCCTCCTCAGGCTGGACACACTCACAGCCAGCAAGAGGGAGCCTATTACTGCATTGAAGATGCACTCGGGGTAGGAAGCAATAAATTTGAACAGGATCAAGGAGGCAACCAAACCCAAGGCAGATAAGGATTTACTGCAGCACAGTGAAATTAAAACATTTTGATTTTCAGTTCAAGTGATTCAGYTTCCATTTTCAGTGCCAAGCTAGCCTACTTGCAGTTATTTCTGTCRGATTTTCTGCTAGTCTAACATTCAGTTTTCAATATCTAAGCTAGTTGTTAGTCTTTCTCTACCATCAGTGAAGAAAATCACTTGCAGAGGGCAACTCATGCCACCTGTCTTAGGCACTCGTCATACCCTGGGGTTTATATTTAGACTACTCATTAGACTAATAGTGTTAGAACAAGATAAATCCTGTCCCTCATGTCCAATTAAAACAATTTCTTTGTTGCAAACCAATTTTAACTTGATGTTTACCAGCCACCAACATACATATTATATATATATCACAGAATCACAGAACGGTTGGGGTTGGAAGGGACCTCTGGAGATCATCTAGTCCAACCTCCTGCTCCAACAGGGACACCCAGAGCACGGGGAACAGGGCAGCATCCAGGTGAGTTTGGAAGATCTCCAGAGAAGGAGACTCCACAACCTCCCTGGGCAGCCTGTGCCAGGGCTCTGTCACCCTCACAGTGAAGTTCTTTCTCACGTGGAGATGAAATTTCCTGTGTTTCAACTTATACCCATTGCCCCTTGTCCTATCGCTGGCCACTACTGAGAAGAGTKTGGCCCCTTCCTCCCTACATTCTCCCCTCAGGTGTTTGTACATGTTGATCAGATCCCCTCTCATCCTTTTCTTCTCCAGAGAAAACAGGCCCAGCTAACTCAGTCTCTCCTCATATGAGAGATGTTCCATTCCCTTAATCATCTTGATTCCCCTCCGCTGGACCCTCTCTAGAAGCTCCACATCCCCCTTATACAGGGGAACTGAGAACTGCCCCCAACACTCCAGGTGCGGCCTCACCAGAGCTGAGCAGAGGGGCAGGATCCCCTCCCTTGACCTGCTGGCAACACTCCTCCTGATGCAGCCAGGATCCCATTGGCCTTCTTGGCCGCGAGGGCACACTGCTGACTCATGGTTAACTTGGTGTCAACCAGGACTCCCAGGTCCCTCTCCTTGGAGCTGCTTTCTAGCAGGTCGACCCCTAATCTGTACTGGTGCCTGGGGTTATTCCTSCCCAGGTGCAGGACCCTGCACTTGTCCTTGTTGAACCRCATGAGGTTCCTCTCTGCCCAACTCTCCAGCCTGTCCAGGTCCCTCTGGATGGCAGCACAGCCGTCCGGAGTGTCGGCCACTCCACCCAGCTTGGTGTCATCTGCAAACTTGCTCAGGGTGCACTCTTGTGCCCTCGTCCAGATCATTGATGAACAGGTTGAACAGCACTGGGCCCAGCACTGAGCCCGGTGGGACCCCACTGGCCACAGGCCTCCAGCTGGACTCAGCTCCATTTATCATCACCCTCTGAGCTCTGCCATCCAGCCATTTCTCAATCCACCTCGCTGTCCACCCATCCAGTCCACACCCCTGGAGCTTTCCTATGAAGATGTTATGGGAGACGGTGTCGAAAGCCTTGCTGAAGTCAAGGTAGACAACAACCACAGCTCTCCCCTCCTCCAGCCGGCCAGTCATCCCATAGTAGAAGGCTACCAGGTTGGTCAAATATGACTTCCCCTTGGGGAATCCATGCTGACTACTAATCACCTTCCTGTCCTTGACATGCCTAGAGATGGTCTCTAGGATGAGATATTTCCTCTGCCTTTCCACAATTTATATATCATTATATGTAAATAATATGATTACATAATGAAAATAGATGCACTGCTGTTACAGAGAATTATCTTTCATATGTCTTATTTTCCACTTTCTAGCATCCTCCACCTCTATCCTAAATAAGATGCTGACAGGAAAGTACTGGATTAGATGAGGACATCCTTTCAACCATTAATCAAGTACTGGCTACTATACTAGCGTACACAGATMTACTTTTGTCTGTGTATACAATGCAACTTGCCTTTAAAATAACTTTTGAACAGAATTTTCCAAAGAATTGTCCTAGACTTTTTAAAATATATGCAGTAAAATCTTTTTTTCTTTTCCAAAATACTCATTCTGTAAACTATGACAATAACAATGCACTGCTCAGATCTGTAATAAAATTATGTACCTTGAATAATGCAGTAAGCTCATAAATTTTTATACAGATTTACAAGCCTCTACAGAGTCATTCAAATACACTTCTGTTTTTCTCAGTAACTCAAGAAATTTTTCCATACTCACATGACAGTCCATGGGACAAATAATGAAAAATACAAGTTTCGCTGGTCACAGTCTGATTTGGTTCAAGGTATTGACRCAGTGGTGAATTTATTCCAGAGGCTTTATTTGAGATTAAATTTATTCAAGGCTTTGAAATGAAGTAGATATATTTTTAGCAATGATGGTATCTGATTTTACCATCTTCAAACAACTGTAACTTCTTAGAAATCTGAGGTGGTAAGAAAGCTTCTGCTTGATTGATTTCTGTACTGATACAAACAGCAGGCAAACCCCTGGCCTCAAATTACAACATGCTATATCTCTAAGAACTGTCTGAAGTAACATTGAAGGTCATAAGGTGAAAAAACTAATGCAGTTTGATATATACAGTTGTAGGAAAATGGAGTGTGCTCACCATGAGGCAGGAAGGAAGGCAACGTGGCCATCTGCCCAGAGGGGCTTCTGTAAGGTCCTGAATGAAAAACCAAGTCATAGCCACCAAGTCTGTAGTCAACATTTAGCTCTCTCCTTTCTGCCATGGGAAGCACGCTCTTCCCTTCTTCACTTCTTCTTCTCCACTTTCTTCTTCTACTTCACTGTTTGTTCACAGGAAGCCTGTCCAAGAGTACTTCAAAAGGACTTTTCCTGTAGTGCTCCATGCAGTTTGACGCTGGCCACCGCAACCTGTCTTTGAACATGGTCAAGAATTTAGCTTCTCTTGACCAAGACTACCTGATATGTGCCAAGATTGCCCTATACCAGGTCTAATGTTCTCAAGAATGTGTGGCCAAAGACAACGCAAGATGCATTTGCCAAAGTAGTAAAAAAAAAACAACAACAAAAAAACAGAACACATGTCCTTGAATTTTTCTGAAAAGAACTTGTCACTGCTCAAATAACTCTGCTTCTRCATGGCCAGATGCAAATGTACCTGTTCGATATTGCCTAGGAAATCCAGAGCTGCACTCAAGACCTTCTCAACATCATGAGTATATCCATTAAATAATGGGTCATGCTCAACGACGTTCCCTTTAAAGGCTGAATTCACTGTCTGTGAACACTTTAGTGTTCCTCCAAAAATAGTACTAATAAGCCCTGTACCCAATTCTTTACAGGCGCATCATAAAAGGAAAAAATACTCAGCCAGACAAACCCAGACAGCTCTTGAATAATGAATGASAGAGCAGCACACTCTTCTGCTCTCCTCCTTTTCAAAACTGCCCCTGGATAATACATCAGAGCATCATTTGAAATGGATGGAGGAGTGCGCCAGGCCTGGCCTGACACCTGAGGTGTCCAGGAATCCCATTTTGAGGTGTTTGTAACCTGTTAGCTGCCAAAGAAACCAATTTCCAGCCTTCTAGATCAACTGCTAGTGGAAAAGAAGATGCACCCCTGCATTTACCAGGTCCAAGGCTCCCTGAGCCACATCTCAGGGTTTCCCACATGCTCCAAGGCTGCTAGACCCCACAAATAACAGGAAGGACCTTGGGAGCAGGAGCAGCTTCAAAATGCAGAGCCCTTGAGCACTCATTAAGGATCTGGAACAAGTCAAAGTCAAACAAGTGGAATGGCCCAAACGCTATAAACTGGCTATGACTGACTGCATATGCATATGCATATGACAAACTGCATATGCTTAACTTGTAACAATAAAACTACTTTTCATAATTAATATTACAGTTACTAGAACTTACAGCATGATAAATGTTTGCTGTTTCACCTTTGATGCAGCCTCTTAATTTGCGAAGCTGGAACTTTTTCACTGCTTAGGTTAAAAAGAGCATGCACCAGAAGAGAAGACACTGGGTCTAGTGATAACATTGATATTTATCCTCATTAAGTGGGCATTATTTTTGAAGGAACGCAAGGACTATCTTACATTGTGCTCTTTTTSTAAATTAGATTTCCTTTGAAAATATTGACATATCCTCTATTGCTTCTCCCACACATCTTCACCTCACATAGCAAAAAAACGCATGAAATTGAGGCAGGCTGAGTTTTTATTAAAAAGCAGGCAGGCAAATAAACTTGTGTTCATAACAGAGGCTACTTCACAATTCACCTCTCGGCATTCCGGGTGTGTGCTGCAATTTTCAGGGTGACGTGGAGGAAATCCGAAGCACAGCCCCAGTAACTAATTGCTTAGCCAAAGTCAGAGCTCTGAGGGCAAAAGCAAGAAAACATACCAAAAAAAAAGTGAAACATATACTTATGCTCAGCCAAATATTAAGTAGTTTTCAGAGGGCTGCCTAAGAGTCTTGAGTTATGTCTTCAGTATACTCAGGGGGTAGTGAGTGGTCATAGCTGACATGTTGCTAAGGCAATTAAAGTCATAAAATAAAATAAAATAAAATAAAATAAAATAAAATAAAATAAAATAAAATAAAATAAAATAAAATAATAAAAGACAACCATTAACTGTTAATACCTTTCAGAACAAGTGGCAAATTGAAAGCTTCAGTCTTTCCTACTTCCTTTAATGTAGGGGGGAAAAAGGTAGCATTTGAGTGGTTAGAAAGATATAATCCATCAGAGTACTTTGCCACGGTAGCAAATACAAAGTGTGGTGACTTTTACTGAAAAAAACTGAGAGAACACACTTTATCTGGCCTCATAATGTTCCATTTTATTAAAAATTTGGTTCACATTCCCTTTCCAATACATAATAAAGACAGCAGCAGAGAAATGAAGTTCGGGCCCATTATATTTAGTTACACCCTATTCAGGTGATATGGAAGAATTAAAAGTCAAAGAACAGACAAACGCAGGAAAGTAGTCGGGTTATTTCTTGTTCTAAAGGGCTTTTCACCCGACAAGGGAAGAAAGAGTTAGCAACAACTCAATTAATGTTCCAATTAAATTGCACGGAGCGGAAAGAAGATAAAGAGACACATAGCAATGACATTACAGGCGAATCAAAAGGAGGTGAACATTTTGGAGAAGGACTCAAAAAGCACAATGYAAGCTATTCTCTACATTTCTTTGGCTTCAAAAAGCAACCACAGGTCGCCCCATGTGCCTTAGAATTTAAAGGCCTTGCAGATATACTGCTTAACACTGCACACTGACCTCATTAGCAGAGTTTGAGAGCATCCTGGGGAATATTAATGATGTAACTAATGTCTGTCAAGACATGCTGGGTTCTCAAGGCCTTTAATGTACCCACTTATATGCTCTTTCATTAAAAATACATCATTTGCATAGTTTATCCTGTGAGAAAGTCAGCAAGAGCCATGGAGCCAAAGTCCAAAATTCTGGTGGGGGGAAAGGTGGGATTTGTAGAAAAGATGTTCCCAAGTAAATCTACACATTTGTAACTGTTTGTGATTTTGCAAATAGTATTTAGTAGTTTGCATTTCATAAATATGCTGTTTTCTTAAAGATTAGTATATCTGATCAAAACTAATGTTTTCACAGCAATTTATTGACAGCATAAATTTAGAATTGCCCTCGACGTCGTTAGTTGAGTAAATGACAGATTCACAATTACATCAGTCACTACTTTTGCAATAGAGTCAAGTGCCATTGAATTTAACTGATTTAGTTTCTCACAYGAAGTAATTCTAAATTAAAAAAAAATAAAACATGCTGGCATTGAAATTATGAAGCCCTTGAACACTGCCCAGTTTTTACACTCTCCTTTGCTCATACTCAAAGAAAATAAGACACCTTTCTCAATAAAACTCTGACTACAACCTGCCCACAGATCATCTCTAGAGATCCTCAGTTTAAATCAAAATGTAGAGTAAGGTCAGCCCAGGGAACGTGTGGCTGAGGTATGCACTAATACATCCATTTTACTGTCACCAGACAGCACTTGCAGAGCACCAGACACAGCAGATATTTCACCAGGCACAAGCAGAAGTTGTTACCCCAGCCAGTTGTGTTCCCAGAGCTTTTAGTACCAGTATTAGCTCAGTTGAAGGCTACGTCTCTGATTGTGAGGATTAAGCAAAGGAGAACACAGCACAACAAACACCACAAGCCCGTTATTTATATGATCCATCAAATTCCTGACTGCTCTGAACTTAATGGAAGAACTACTAGTGACTTCAATGAGGCTAACATTTTATCAGACATTGTGCACTGTGACTCTGCTCCTTTGTAATAAATGCTCATTATGTTTATTGCTTCTATGGGGAAAGCAACAGAAATCAAAAGCATCATTTTTAAGGAGAAGCAATGTGAAATAGGGCAGGCATTTCTCAGTATTTTAAACACCCCCATTGCATGCCAGAAGATGTGCCGAGCAGCACCACAGTGACACGCAGAGCACAACTGCATACAACGAAAATCAAACAACGCAGAGCCAGCACCTGTGAAATACAGAGGAAATGCCAGGCAGAAAAAAAAATGAATTAATTCCAAATGAATCAAAATGAGGTATAGACACAGGGAAGGAGGGATGTTTAAGTACTGGCCAACATCTTTATGCACTGTGTTGAGGCTCGCATGGTTCATGACTTACCCCGCTTTGGCTGAGCCACCTGTGAACTGTGTGGGCTTAGCACATGGTAAATTTAAGGTCAAACATGCCAGTTTTAACCTCTCCCATAGAGCCTACTCTGTATTTGCCACTTTGCACAACCATCTATCTGCAGGGCAGCATTCAGCCTTCGCCGGATGGGCAGAAGGAAGCAGACGAAGGACATGGGGCTGCTGCGTCGTGTGCCCAGAGCCCCCTCGGTGCAGATGGTGCTGACACTGGGATCAGCCCCACTTGGTACAGATGATGCTGACACTGGGGTTAGCCCCACGCTCCTCATAACCCCACTCTGTGTGTTTGCCATGCAGCTCCAAGGGAGAGAAAAGCGAAGATTCCCTCAAAGCCTTTAGTACTTTCATTTCTTCATCCCAACTCTTCAGTTAAAAAATGGCAGCTCCTGCAATGCAACCCCCAACCCATGTGCTGCTCTCAGTGACAGTGACAGATCACTGTGTTATTTGAAATAAATAACTGCAGCAGAGCACCGAGCATGGGAATGTGCCCAGCACCGCTCTCAAGATCAGCTCCTCGTGAGGCGCTGGGGAAGGGGCAAGGCAATGCCCATGTTTACACACACATCCCTGTCATTCCCAGTAAAACAGGAATGAAGGAGTCAAACTGAAGGCCACTGTTGATGCAGAATCCTTCTCTTGATGCCAGGTCAGCTGGTATTGGACAGGAACTCTCTTTTTAAACCCAGTTTATGACTGCTAATGAATAGGGTGGAGATTTTGATTCTCTTGTCAAAACCACTCTTGGGCCTGAAAGTCTCCAACTAAAACAGCCGGAACTTTCTTAAGCTTTGGGAGACATCAACGCTTCCTGCAGGCCCCACTGTCCTCAGGCTTCCATGGTAGCCCCTCAGCAGCTGGAATGCAACAGCTCTAGCACAAATCTGAAACAAATCCTATTTCCATGCCCAAGAGTATTGAGGGATTTCAGAACTGATTAGTGTTTTAAGATAGATGAACAGGTTGAACAGTGGTTTCTGGAGAAAACAACAAGAAAAGAAGTCCTCAAGTTTTCCATTTGGAAAAAAAAATGCAGGTTTTTTTTTTTTTTTTTTTTTTTTTTTGTTTTTTTCAATCAAAAATGCAGTGTTTTCGCTTTGGGGAAACAGAAGTTCTTTATTTCATTTGACTGAACTTTGTTTTAAAATTCCATGGTTTGTGCTGTCTCCAGGGGATTGTGCCTCTGACTCTGTTCTCCCCAGTGGACTATGCACCAGAGTGGCATTTTGTTGCTGCTGTTGTTTTAATTCAGTGTGTTCTGGAAGTAAAATATTTAAACTGAGGCTGAATTGACCCAAAGTGAAAAATATTTTACTTTAATTTTTCCATAGACACTTTCATTCTATAAAACACTTGCCTTTACTAGCAAAAACACTGCTCCAGAGGAAGACTTCTCACCAGTTCTGAAAACCAACTGATCAGCAAAAAGGGAGGCAATAGAAAAAGAAATAAAAGGCATTAAAGAAAGCCAGATTCTTCCACAGCCACCAGTGAGAACTGACAACTCTATTTTTCTCACCCAAATAAATGAAGAAAATATTTATAAAAATAAAAAGCTTTCTTAGAGAAGTCCTGGAGAGAGACTGCCTGTCAGAACCAATGCAGGAACGTCCTTATCTGCTCCCTACCACCCCTGTGCATTTCTCATTTCAACAATCTTAATTTACTTTCCCTGGAAGATGCCTTAAGTGAAAATTAATACCACTGCTTAATGATTAAAGTGATTAGCAACCTCGCACTTTCTYGGTGCGCCGCTGATTAATTTGGTACATTGATTATAGAGAAAAATAAGTGCTGGGGGCGTGTGGTCTTTAGCTTGCAAAATGAGTGTCTTTGGCATCATGTCACACTGCCTACGCACCGGGCATACATTTAATTTGACAAATATCCCCTTCGGATGGTTCTAATATAAGAGAAAGCTGGAAACTATTGGCAGCATCTCCTGCTTTAAAATATTGTCAGGCAACTGGAACTACAGCACATTAGTATCTTTGTGATTCCAAAGGAATAGCACGTTGTGGRTATTTTACAGCTAGCATAAATCAGAGCAACCCCCCTGAGATGCCCAAATCAGCGGAGCAGACTCAGCAATGCCAATTAACAGCAGCTGAATAGACGAGGTGCAGCTTCAAGCCCCATAAAATGGTGTTTGAGGTAAATATCTCTCAAGTTAGGGTTTAGCAGAGCAGTTAGCACAACACCTTTTKCTGTGAGAAATCCTGTTTTCAACTGCAAACGCAGCCCTGGGTGCGACACAAGAAGTACCTCCTTTGGGCTATCATCCCTCCTTCAAGGCCATCAACCCTCCTTCAAGGCCATCACCCCTCCTTCAGGGCTATCACCTCTCCTTCAAGGCTATCACCCCTCCTTCACAACCTGTGGCCTCTGCCCAGAAAATGTGTGGGTGAAGTGACCCCGGGGAGGACTAGACTTAGGTGCTTTCGCTCTTCCACCTCAGTGGAAAGCTAGAAGGCCTTGCTAGCTCCCAGGATTGCAAAATGCTTGGTCCTTCCTGAGGCAAGATGGCACTGAGGCAGTGCCTGCTGCCCATGGAGGTAGAGAGGCCCCTCTCCCATGGTCAGGGAGCAGGTGAAGTTTCTACAAGGTAGAGATGAGGAATATCAGGGCCATCTTTGTTAGGCCCCGGCACAAGCTCCACTGTGGCAGCTACCTACAAAGGCAGGGAAGGAGGAAGAGGAGACTGTAAAAGCTTTTCTGCGCGTGGTAACCCTAGGAGGGCACACAGAGCCTCAGCTGAGAACCTTTATTTCCCCACGTCCGAAACCAGGAATTTCACTCTCTTCCCAGTTGCTTCTAATTTATGCTGGGGAGACTCCAGTGCTTTGCATCTCTGTGTGCTCCCRAGGATGTTCACCTCCTACATGCCCAAAGCAGCTTTCTAAGGCCCAGCAGCCACCTGAGCAGCATAAACAGCCCAACAGAAGGCCATCAATTGCTGCAGCTGAGGCATCAGTCAGCCGGGCATTTAAACACTTGATCCATCCTTTTACCCTGGCAAAAAAAAAAAAAAAAAAAAAAAAAGGAAAAAAAAAAGAAAAAGATTTCATTTTCTCTGTCTCAACAATTCCTTGATGAAATTTCTGCCACTGTCTGCTTCAAGACTATCCATCAAACAGGGTGCACAGTGTGTTACTAGGAAGATATCAGAGGTTTAGCGTAGGTTTGGGGGGATAATTTTAATTTCTATGCTGGGGCATATTTGAGAAAACCTATTAGCCCAAAAAAAAAAAAAAAGAAAAAAGAAAAAAAAGAAACATCAAGAAAAGTAACCCAAACAATCTAAAATTCCATTAGTGATGCATTGAACCATTCAAAAGAATTTATTCTGTGCTTTATTTTCTGAAAACATAAATGCTATTTTAGCACTGCAATTAAAAATAGGTACTAGGGTTAACGGCCAAAATGACAATATTGTATAAAATACTTCTGATGTGTTACTGGTAAGGCTGTATTCATATTAAGTGCCTAGCATGTGCAGTCAGCAACCCTTTGGGACACAGTAGGAAATATGAATGCTCCTCCCTCTCTCAGGTTCTTCCAATACAGGAATTGGGTCTCCTGAAGCTACGTGAGATCGGTGCTACGAGGCAAGCACGAACCTTGCCTGGCTCTAAGCTCGCTGTGGTTGCCCTGGGCTCATATTAACAACAGGGCAGTGACACAGGGAGCTTTTCAAAGTCTTTAGAGGTTTTCCAACAAATTTCTGCCTGGGAAGGGTGACATTTTTCTTGCCACTAATGCTGGGTGAGCTCTGCTTCACGTGGTGACAGTTACATCAGCTGGGATTACTGTGGGGCCTTTGATCCKCTGGGTCAAAGTAGCAGGGCTCAATGGAGACCAGTGAAGCTTTGTCAACCTGCAAAAATCCCATTAGGCGCCAATGATTTCAGCGGAAATATTGATGTTTTCCACTGGTAAATCACCAAGATCAGACCCACGGCATCCAGAACAGTCAGCTGGTCCTTTCAGCAGCGTGCGGGTAGGCTGAGGCATCTCAGAGACCCGTGTTAATGAAGCTTCCTAAAAGAATCCAGATCCTTTATGCTGTTGCTAAGCTTCACTGCACATACTGCAGCGCTTAATTTATTGCCTGCAATATTTGTAATTTCTGTCATGGCTTTAAAAATTACTCAATGATGACTTTGTTCCTCTAGCAAACAATGGAGATTGCCCATCATAACAGAAGAAGAACATTTCCCTGATTCATTGCTTACATGATAAGATAATTAATCCAGCAATATGCTTCTGTTTGCCTCCCAGCAAGGGGGGGGCTGGTATCGTATGAGCTGGTGACAAGCTACCAAAATTGTGAGAGAGCCAGAGCTAAAGCCCAAAGACAGGTAAGTCCCCCCTGCTGTCTACATTTGAATATGAAATATTAGATGGCAAAAAACTTCAGTCAGCCCCAAGATAATGGCAGGGAGCTCTCCTTCAGTCCTTAGGTAAGGCCCGTTTTGCTCAGGAGATGCTTCTCTGTATAAAAGCCTGAGTAAAAGCTGATAAAGACCTTGGAAGGTGGAACATAAGATCGTGTCCTAAAGATACAGGTTGTGCAGGAGAGGAAAAAGCAGAACACTGTGAGAAGGAGAGCAATGAAGTGCCATGGGGGATGACTGCAGRGGTATTTGGAAACATTTACATCCATGGATTTTCATAGACTTCAACAGAAAATATTGTAATCCTTTTTATCTGAACATACGATACTGTTATCACTTTCCTAAAATTTGCTGCCTAATTTTTACTTTTTAAGTACCAATATTAAAAAAAAAAAGGGCTACCTAGTCACACAGTCACCTCCCACAGTAAATATCTGTTGTCTTCTCCCTCTCTCTCCCCCTCCTTCTCTTCTCTGCTTCTCCCCTCTTTTTTAAACCAGCATTCGGCTCCAGGCACCACTCAGACACCAGAACGAACAGTTTTTACTGCTGGCCACAGTCTCTTCCTGCAATTTGGATCTTCTTTGCTGTTGCCAGTGAGGGAAACCCCCCCTTACCAGAGCTGATCAGCTCCCTGCTGCTGCAAATGGGAAAATGCAGCTGCACTGACCTTTACCAGAAAACGCTGGCCAACTACCAAAGTACRAGAACACAAACTGATATGAGAGAGAGGCATCAGCTTATGCTTCCTTTCATGGCACTGCAAACCCATCTGCAATATCTATTTGCTCCCTTAGGTTTTTCTTCAAAACAACGTCCTGAAATTTGCCATCACAAGCCCCTATAGCTGCTGTTCTCCTCTGTTAATAAACATCTAATATGCAGCCCTTGTTATTTTACCTTCTAGTTCAGATGCTGTATCTTGGAGAAGCTAGTTCTGAGAATTGCTGGCTTTTGTACACATGGTCTGAGTTGAAAGAAAACCTTGGAGTACATCAGGCTTCAGCTTTTTAATTATCAGTTCATAATGAAGGGTTCTCTTTGTGGGCAAAATATAATTTCCTGAAGGCTGAACCTCTGCAGGGTTTCCAAGGCTTGGAAGAAAATATTGATCCTTCAGCAATGAGGCTTTCTGCGTGCAAGGGGCAGAATGGAAAATTCCAGCTTTGCCAGAACCCCATGGCCCCAGAAAAGCAAGTAGTGACACGGCAGCAGCTGGAGGCTGTGCTGGGAGAGCAGCCCTGCTCCTTCCCAGGTACCTACACAGGCAGGAATGGATGGAGACTGATGATCCTCTAGCTTGGCTTAGAAGGGCACTCGGGGTTTACCTGGACCTGTCCTATCAGTGCTTGTTCCTGAGGGAATGAAGCTTTTTCCACGGGATGGGGCTGCAGAATATAATTAATTAGCAACAGACTAGATTTTTTTTCCCTCAATTTTGATTTAGTTTAGAGCTTTTTGCTATTTTCACATTTAACATATTCACTCTTCCTCTTTCTCATATTTGTGGTTGCAATATCAGCCTCACACTCCAGCTTGGGATGAAGCCCATTTTGGAATATCAGACTTCCCAAAGGAGGAGATACCCCAGCTGTAAATCAGTCCTAACCTCACAGCTTCATTTCCTTAAATGTAAACAGATGTCACAACAAAAGTTATGAGACTGCCTGAGGGCCTGCAAGACTTGGACCTTCCTTTGCTGACCTAGGGGAGTAGTAAGGACGCTATCCAGAAGCCACTGGTCTCTCAGACCCTGTATAGGCTCAGTCTTACAAAGCGTTGATTGCTCTGAAGCCACTGCCACATGTGTCTTTAAACACATGGGCAATTCCAAAAAGTTAGTGTGAGCAGGTTCAATCTCTCGTTACTGCACCGAGTAGCACATTAGAAAATAGCTCAGGAGCTGTGAGAATAAAAACATGGATGGAGGGCACTCCAGTATCCACAGCTGCTACCTGCGAAACAGAAGGATAATCTGTTGATTTGGGTTTTTTTAGGACAGAGGAAAGAGGACTGTGGCTGAGACGCATCAAATTATATCCCACAGCAAAAATGTGGACTTGCTCCTTTCCAGAGAGGATGGTTTCATGGAGAAATGCTGCAATGTTCTGCCATAAAGGCATATCCCTGGCTAAGAGCAATTGAAATTATCCCATCTGCAATTTGAAGCTACAAATCTCACCTACTGAACTGAAATGATGGAGGCACCGGTAGGCAGATCAAGTGCCATCACCAGGCTCTTTAGAGTCAGATTAAGCACGAAGAATTCCACCAAGTGCAATCACAAACGTACCACAGAAGACCCTTGAAACCATGTGCTTCACATCAAATAACAATGCTGATGGAACAGCAGGATTTCAAAGCGTGAACAAGTCTGTTATTACTGGCTTGAGGGCTTCTAATATGAATTTTTAACTGGCGCTGCTAAGTTGCCAGTTGCTCTGTCAATGGTGCGTTAATGCTCAGCGTTTGGATAACCTCTCTGATAAACACAGAGCACCAAATATTCACCTGGAATGCACTGGTAAGGCACTTTAAGGGACATAACAAAGACAGATGAGATGCTGGCTCAACATAATTTAGAATAAGATCACAAGATCCAGCTCCTTATTTAGTAAGCATCGCGTTCCTTATTTCAGTGGTTCACTTGGAGCAAATTTGCTTCCTCCTCTCTATTACTTTACACAGGCATTTCAGGAAGACACAGGTCCCAAGCATTTTTTAGGGAAAAAAACCCACAAAATACATTTATTTTAGAAAGCTCTTTCTCCTTTCCAAGTCTTGCTGTCTCTAAGTACTAAATTTCAAGTAGTGCAGCCACCTGCAAACCTAAGCTGTTGGCTCTCCATTTCCTAACAACAACGAACACTCTTAAAAAAATAAATAAATAAATAAAAGGTGCCCTGAAATGGAAGTGTTATGAAAGGTGAAACTTTGGACACCAATAAAACCTCTCCGAGGTGCTGGCACGGACTGCAATACCCACGCTAGCCCAGCATGTGCATCTTCCCTAGCAGACTGACTGCACTGCATTTTCAGGACTAGACTGATCTTTCCTTCAGCTGGATTTCATTCCTTGTCTTTAGTTCATGCCTCAAATTACTGCCTGCTGGGAAAAAAGGCTCCTGTGGCCTCATAGACACTGTGGACAGCGTCAGGGAAGGAGCTGCTAAGACTTAAGGCCGACATCACCTCGCAAGGGGAGGGAGAGGAGAGGCCAAGAGCAGCTGAGTAGAGCCCAGCGCTCACTGTGTTAGACACAGGAGAGGGAGGAGAAGGCGGATTTTAGCAGCAAGAGCAAGAGTTAACCTTGATCTTGTGGTAGGACCGTGTCAGAGGGTCCTTCTCTCAAGGGTGCAGATGGTCTTTGGATGGCAAAATCTGCAGGGGCCCTTTTTAGTGCTTGGCTTGCACAACACGTAACAATTTACCAGCACGTTTCCCTGTTGTTTCCTCTGGTACATTCAGCATGGAATTAAAGGTGAATCTCGGGCAGAAAGATTTCATTTGATAGGCAAGACTTTTGTTCTCTTATACTGAAGGCCTTCAGCTTTTACGTTGAAGGCACTCACTTTGTAACCCATTTAAGACTGCARTCTCTCAGGATGGGGCTTTCTGCTCTTTGAGTTTGTGTCCTACCAAGCAGCCCTTCCTCGGAGCCCTCTCCACTGCGCCTGGCTCCCCACACACCCTGCATGAGCCCGGCCAACCCCTCTCACATTGGCTAGATTTTTCCTATTGGAAAAAAAAATGAGCAGCTTTTTTGGCCTTCCCATTCCCTAGCCTATCCCTCGGCAGCCCCTTTGTGGCTCCACTGCTGGGTCACTGTTGGCTACAACAAAGTTATTTCTCCTCAGGCTTCCCCAGTTTGTCCTCGGTGCAGATCAGTCTCTGCACATGTCACTCGTGCCTGTCACTGCTCTTTGCTTCCCTCACTCCTGTTCTTCTCCCAAATTAATCCCTAAAATGTCCTTTTTCACGTCGCTCTCCATCTCCGCTGTTTTGTGACTTTGGGTTCTATCATGTCATCTTCTACTTTTGAAATGTCATTTCCCATAAATTTCTAGAATATTCACAATTTCCACTGTAAAAAAAAAAAAAAAAAAAAAAGCAAACCACATTTCTGCTAAGTCCAACAAGTGTTTATCCATCAAATGGAAAATATTTATAGAATTAAAAGAGAAAAACATTCTATTACTGGGAAATATATTTTTGGTTTCTGAACATGATCCTAGGTCCATTGTTAACAACAGGAATGTTCCTATTTGACATAAAAACAGGTATGTGCAGGTTTTTTTCTTGTCTATTTGAAACATGATTTTTTATTATTCTTTATTCTTTATTTTATTATTCATTATTCTTTATGAAACCAGAATATTCACATATGTGAATATTCAGCATTAGAGCTGATGTAAAAGGAAGCAAATGAGTAAAAAAAAATGCTGCTTAACATATTCCTCAGCTCATACGCTGCTTAACATATCCCTGTGACCCATTCCTACAAAGACAGCCTCTGTGCAGACTTCTTTGCGTTTCTTTAAGGAAACATCCTACTGAGTAATCCCATTGGGCTGAGCATTTTTACATTTAGGATAGGACCTAATTAGCTGTAGTCAAGTTATTCAACCAATTAATAAGGAGGGAAACCGTCCACTCTGCACTTTACATCCTGTGGTCRGCTCTTTCCCAAGTCTCTGGCCCTAAGTGAACTCCTCCCAGCTCTCTATATTCTTTACCAAAACCAACCCCAGGGCCAGGTTTCCACTGTGCAGGCTGTTTATTATCATTTAAATTGCAGTAACTCATACATAGGAATAAATGCACTACACTTTCTCACTTTGGAGCTATTCTATCTGAATGACTCATGGGTTTTTACCCTTAGTTCTAATCTGCTCTGTTCTTCTGTGCCTTTAATCCCAATTAAAAATCACACTGATGTGTTCAGGTGAAGAAGGCCGGGCTGCCTGAGGCGAAGCCACTGGCTGCAGGAAAATATAAAGCAGAGTCCCTGCAAGCTGGTAGCCCCTCGCAGCTTGCACAGGCAGCAAGCCTCAAGTGTGAAGGTAAATTTGAGGGAGCTTTGAGGAAGAATCCATTGYCACAGCCCATGCCAGGAATATATCATCTGCCCTGCACATGTTTCATGTTCTGGATGCTGTGTTGCATCCAAATTGTGGCATTCCCAGGGATTTCAAGGGCTAATACAACAGCAGCCTCGCCACRGCCCACAGCCCAGAAGGCGACAGGTATGTTCTGCATCTTAATAGCAGGATTTAGAGCCAATTCCCAGGTTACTCATTTCTATCTTAAATCCAATATTGCAGGCTGAAGCTGATTCAATGCGAGGCAGCACTGTCATTCCTCTACCAGGAGCTTTGTCACCTTTTCATTCCCTCCACAGGCAGTCCCATTTTCAGTCTGCTGCTTTTTCAAAGCCAAAAAGTAGCATCTGTAAGACCAGCAATTCAACTGTGCTCTCATTCTCCTCATTGCTTAAACTTTGGTATGAAAAAGGGATGATAACAATAAGGAAATCTACATTTTACAGAAAAGGTCAGCATGTACTTACATAATTTGAGGCAAGATCAGGATGCAGATAATCAATTCCTGCAATAAGATAATGATGGAACCAAAGGTTAGAAGCTTCAAAAAAGACTTTCTGATGATCACAGAACAGGATAAGGTTCCATTGCAAACACAGGGAACAACAGTAGTGAATAATGAAATTGACTGAAGTGAGAGCCCAGGTTTCTGCATGTGGAGTTTCAGAGATGCCATTTCTGCTGCAGACCCTTCCAGGGGTTTTCAATCATTTACATCAAAACTCATGTGTCAGTTGAAGAAGTGAGGTCAGCTACAAAATGTACTGGCCTGGTTTGTAAACTAGATCATAGCTGTTTAGTAAGGCTAATTTTAATCACATTTTATCCATATACAAGCGCTGTCATCTCAAAGGATACTAAAACTGTCAACTTCTGTAAGCACTGGATCAGTAGAGGCTATAAAAAGGATATTTTAACCACTGAAAACTGTTTTTTTGGTACATGGAAAATTGCCTAAATTGGACCTAGAAAGATCACTAAGGCATATATGTTTTATTCTGTGTATGATAGGGGGAGGGAAGTGGGGAGTTAATGCTGAATTAGAGCATTTTAGCAGGTATCTGGGCATAGGCTGCAGTCTGAGATACTGGCCTTTGATGTATAACATTGTGATACTTTCTTTAAAAATATATCCTGAGCATTCAGCTACTTAGTTTTTTAAGGTGAAATCAAACCTGGAATTAGAAACAAGTCCAATCAATTGTTCACTAAAGCTCACTGACTTATTTTATGTGAATTGAGCCTAACCAAAAACTATGAAATATTCTGCCAGGAGGAACTCTCAGTTCACCTGGGACTCTGCTCAGCTGAACACCTGGGGTGCAGCTGAACAAGAGCAGTTGTCTATACCCTCAGAAACCAGGGAAGCCCAGGGATTTAAATGAAATGGCTCTGTGCCTCTGTGCTGAAGTCTGCAGCAGAGCAGTGGTGCAGAATATCCCCATGTTAATGCACGCTCTCCAGCTATGGCAAGTGTACAGTCCCCATGGAAGGAACAACCAAAGTAGATGATCTCAGATGGGATAAGCTGGCACGAGCACTTAAAACAGGCAGACAAACAGCCATCCATCTCCTGTTCTCTTCCGGCCATTACCTTTCCCTGGGTCTCCAACCACCAACCCAGTAAGTGCTCAATTTTACCTGCACACGACCTTACTGATGAAACTACTATTACCTTCCATTAGATCCTTAACAGTAGGTGTGTATGGAGAAATCCCTGGAATACCAGCAGGGAGCCCTGCTGGTACCAATGGGAGGTGGACAGCACAGGTCTCCATGAAGGGCCATGGTGCTTAGCTGCTCTCTTCCAGAGTTACTGGACGTGAACACAAGCCTTATTCCCTCTTTCTCAAAATACTGGATCTGACAGGCCTACAGCTTCCAGCAGATTTATTTGGCCTGCAGCTACATTATTTTGTTGCCATCCCCATGAAAGTCATGTCTAGTTGTTCTGAATGTGAGGTCTGACTCGGTGGGAGCAGTGACACTGTGATTTGTGAGGGCATCAATATATGGGTGCGTGAGTCCACTTTCTTACTTCCACAAAGACTTTTAGGATTAAGTAGATGAGAAACAAAAATGGAGAGAGAGATCTCTGTCCACAATCTCTCCAGTCTCTCACAGGGAGAGATCTCAGTTAACCCTAAAAAGTCCATGTGAATTCAGACATTTTCTTTATTTTAGCATTATTTGGTTACCATAAAATGACAACGTTTCAAAATTTCACCCCCCAAAAAGGGTGTGAGAACTGCACAGAATGTGTGCACTTCAGCACTGCTAGGAATCCAAAATACTTGGATATTTGGAAGCTGTGAAGCTATGACTCCAACTGTACCTTTTATCCTTATCTTCCTTGAATTTTGCCTCAAGTTGGTAATATATTTAATAGGCAGGTCTTTAAGGACATTCAGCATGAAAGTGTTTAATTATTTCAGCTGTCAAGTATGACTTTGAGAATAATGCAACCCAGAAAATGTTTTCATGAGTACTTTTTGCAAGGCAATTAAGTCTGCCCGTCAGTGCCCTCAGAAGTCAAGGAGAGACTCTCCTTTGGCTAAGAGTCATTCCAGTAGGTCCTGGAAGATCTCCATGTGATAACTGCAGGCTACTTTTGGTGCTTGGAGATCCACGTTTCAGTATCCCTAGTGCAACACTTCATAACATCCTTCCCCAAGGGTCCCAAAGTCTTTACAGAGGATGGGAATTAGTCTCAGCATTCTAAGCAATCCATTATTCAATTTTAATCTTGTTTGTTTGTTTGATTATATGGAGAAAGCTACTGAAGGTATTAAATTAAAATGCAGTCTTCACTTACCATCATCCATAATTCCTATGGTAACTCCTTTCCCTGTGTATCCCAGCTCCCACGCTTCTGCTACGTTAAGGTCAAGTCCAGGGGTCCCATCTGCTTGACCAGTGTTAATCTAATATATCAGTGGAGAAGAAGAGTTTTGTCATTAGACAAAGCTCATCTTCGGGGGAAAAAAAAACAAAATGCAAACACATTTGATAGATTCATAAAACACTGGAAATGTATTAAAAAGACAATAAGGAACACTATTCATGATCCAAAAGAATAATCTTAGTGGACAAGGTGGCATTGTGTTTAGAAAATACTTCATCATAAATATGTAAGTATTAAGACTGATCAACACATTAAATATTTTTAATGGAAAGATGCTACTGACTACTTCTAGAGAAATAATCATTTTTAAGAGAAAAAGCTTTTCCTTAAAAACATTAAAAAATGAAAATAAATCAGCCAAATATACATTTCTTTTGCCATTAGCTTAAGGCCAAAATACATCAGTTTTCAGCCCTCCTTTTGAAGAGAGAAAATTGATTGAACAATATTAACACTTCTGAAAAAAAGAAAACTCTCAACTTTTCCTAGCCAGTACACTACAACTTTTTCTTATAATTCTCCAACCACATTTTACCTGGCAACAATCTCAAGAGATGAGCCATTTGCAGTTTTAAGGGTCTTATCAGCACACCAAGAATGCTGAGAGGACACCAACACGCTCCTCTTTAAAGTTACCTAAAGCTCCTTCAATTGACTAAAATGAAATTTATCTCTAGGAATGCGCTGGGTCTTCCCAGCATAAAAAGATACAGGTTAAAAAAAAAATGAAAACAAACTGGAAATACTACCTTAGATCCACTCTGAGGTTTGTGTGAGGGGTTCAGAAAACACACTTGCAAGAGCACAGAATAATCTGCTTGCAAATTATTTATATATTAATACCATAGAGTTCTTTCAAAAACGTACCAGGTACCATTGCTTTGTAAATAAAGGGTCGTTCATGTTGATGTCAATGTCATTGATGTCTCTATATCCTCGCTTTCTTCTGCTGAAGCCTTCCTGTTGTACAACTTTCTTTACCTGGAAGAGTTAAATTTGACATGTTTAGCGCGATGGTCTTATCTGCAAAGATTTCTTAGCCTCGCTTTTACTGGAGACAAGGATTATGAAATGACATTGTGTCTGTCCATCTCCATTCACTAGGAAATTCTAAATTATTCCAGTTAGATTTGCAGAGAAGAAGAAGGATTAAGACACCAGAGGCATTTAGCTGGAGGAAAGCTACATCTTGGGCAAGTTTCTGACACCTGGGAATCTGTGTAGGAAAGGGGCTCCTTCCCAACCCTCCCTAGTGCATCCTGTGTTCCCATATTCTTACACCTTGCAGAAGTGCTGTCATGTTTGGCCCACTCTCCTTAGCCTAAGGCCCAGAACCAAAGCAGCAGGAGAGTCTCAGCACCTCCTTTTTTCAGAAATACAAAACAATTCTTCATCAAAGAGGAAAGCTTAAAATCATGAATTGAGTATACACTGTGGTAGAGAAAGAAAGCAGAGTAGAAACTAGCACTTCTTTAGGTATTTTCCTGAAAAAGATCCATGACTATTAAGTAAATATCATGACTTGAGGAGCATTTTTTTTGTGCATGGGGTTGGCATTTCTGATTAAGAAGATGCATGCAGCGTTACAGCTCTGTGTCACAGTCACTCGTGTCATGGCAGTCTCCCTACAACATGAGCAGAAAAAGAAACTCATCCAAAGGCTTCCATCACTTGAATCATTCCTAGAGTTGTCCTTCTGCCTCCATAAATGTAAGTGGGAGTCTCAAAAGACGGTGTTTAGTGACGTGCCTAAGGCTGAGATGAAACTGGGAAGCAACCAACAGTGGATAAAAGCTATTTTCCCCCACAGCCTCCCTGCTTCTTTATAATCCTGCAACCCTGGTAGCAATTAATAGCGAGCAGGTCGGGGCAGCGTGTACCTGACACAGAGGCTGCTGGAAACCACCGCTCTGCACTGAAAGGGCGATATCTATTTCTAAAAACCTGTCTGTATGAACTCTAGCTCCTCAGCTGAAGGTACAAAATGAGTAAAACAGTTAAGTGCTTTCATATATATCCGTGTTTCTATTATTTGTGCAGGTTCATTAGAAGCACAGCGGCTTGCAAAGGAAGAAAAAAATAACCCAAGGGAAGTTGAAAAGAGGACAGAGGAAGGAGAAACCATCCTCTGCGTCCCTAATGGCACCAGTATCTGCAGAGCGTGAAGGAAGGTACAAGGACACGGTTTGATACCTCTAGATACCTCAGCAATGCCTCAGTGCTAGCGAGGCCCGGGCTGTCGCCACGGGCAGTAACCAGGAGGCGAAGGCTCCTCTCCCTCGCGCTCCCTCGCGAGGCCTTGGCCTCCACATGAGCTGCTGCACGAAGCCAGCGAGGAGCTGAACACGTTCTCTGCTCATTAGGAAGCAAGGCCGTGGAGCACAGGCTTTTCTTTAAAGCGGCCTAGGGGAAGCGAGGGCTGCGGAAATAGCCTAGGCTCCGCTTCGCTCATTAAAATCATCTCATTAGTCTGAGCTAAAGATGTGTTTTGTTATAAAAATGTGTCATTTTACATTATATGTTGTAATTCTGTGAGATGAGGAAACATACCTGCAAAAAAGGGTCAGGTTGCTGTGATGTAAAGCCTCTCTGCAGGCTGCTTTCTGTGTGCTGTGAGCGGAGTTATGTCTGTAACGTTACCCATAGGGAGACTGCAACAGCCTGACAGATCCCAAGACCTCTGCCGAGACCACCACAGGCACCAGCTGTTCCTCCCCCGCTCACTAACACAGAACCACGTAATTACAGAGAGCAAAGATCCGTCATTTCAGCCTTGAAACGGCCTGAAAGACTTGGGCGAAGCCGTGTGTCCTAACACTGAAGCTGCATGTTGCCCTCCTCTGTTGGCGTGGACAAGGTTCTTCAGCGCACAAGGTAAAAACTTTCCTTTCTCCTAATGAAAACATGTCTAGAAAACAGCAATCCCAAGATCAGAATACATCTAGATAGTCCAGGGAAAAAAAAAAAAAGGTCCATACGAGCAAATTTTTCCCTGTCACACGATGAAGCAAGTCGAGTGATGTCAGAGAGGTTTTCATCTGGGGCTGCGGGTAGCTGACTCAAAAGAATCCTAGTCCTCTCCCCAACAGTGTTTCTACATCAGAAAAATGTTGTTTTTCCAAGCTAGAAACTCCTGCTTTCATACTCTTCTCTAGATAAAGAGATGGAGGGCACCTTATTCTGCTTTTCATTCAAGAAGGGCAAACTTCCCTGTGTCATTTGTAACACAAATATATTACCATGTGTTAGATAGTACACTTCAAAAACACATGCATTTTCCCATCCAGCCACAACAGAACTTGAGATCATATCTTCGCAAGAGAAACAGTAGAAATCTACTGAAACACATTGTGATCTTGTAATGGCCATAATCCTGCACATCTGCCACGTGCAGAACCATCCCTCCGATCAAATGCAGGATCTTTGCGAGCCTCAGGCTCCTGGCAACATCCCAGCCCAAGGATTTGAGTCTGTGATGCATGACACTTTACAAACTATGGAAGGAGCAAGATCATCTTACTAAAACAGCATGTTTCCTATTGTCTCCAAGCTAGGCTTATTTGTCAACAATGACAGCCTTTTGTTCACCTCATTCTTAATTCATTTATTCCTTCCTCATTTGGACACGGGATTAAATAGGGAGCAAAATCACCTATTTCAGTAGGATGTGACTAAATCACGTAGAAGTTGCTAGCTGCATTGTGATCAGAAGGAAGGTTGCCTGCCAAAGAAGATAGCCTGAAGATCATGAGATACTTCAAGGGAAGGAGGTTCAAGTATTGATTTTTAATATACTTGTACTTACGCATGGTGCATAAAGTCACCCGGATGATAATAAACCAGCAGGATCCTGATGCAGTACAAATTAACAAAATAATCAATTGACTGCAATACTGCTCCGGGAGGGCCAGAAACCAGAGCACTCTAACTGAGCTCTATGCTCCTGTGAATGCCAAGATAATCAGCTCCTCGTTTTGAAGGAACAGGGTTAATTGTACTGTTGAACTCCTGCAGTGAAATGACTCTGTTACATGGCGCATAAATGACAGATTTACTAAATTATACCAGCGGGTGTACAAAAGTTGAAGAGCATACACAACCCCCAACCATAAGAATTGAGAACTTCAAATAAAATGCAGAGAATTAAGGCCAAATACGAGTGGAAGCAGACAGTTTCGGTGAAGACATGCAATAGGCATGGCTCTTAAGAAAATGAAATCACAGCAGTAACATGGTCAGCCAAAGGAAGTGGCGAATCTTCTACCTCAAACAACTCAGTGCCACTGCCGGTCCTCTCCTGAAAGAGAAGGTGAAAACTGATTGCCTACATTTTTCAACAAGTCAGGCCTCAGACCACACAAACCGGGCTAAGGAGCCATCTTCCATGATGGGTGTGGAAGAGCGTGGCCAGACACCTGAAGTTATGGTTCAACAATCCACCTTCAGGCTGTTGTGACTATGACTCCTACTGTTGTTATCACAGTTTTCTGAAAGCAAAGGACGTGCAGGCCTCTCTCGTGCTGGAAAAGGTGCTGCCCTTCTCTCAGCACAAGAAGCATTCAAATAGTCATGGATTTTCCCCCGTTAAAGTCCCTTAGGAGGGACTGCTACTGACTGCCTTGTCCAGCAAAACCCAGGGCATCTGGGTTCACCCATTTCTGTGGTACCACTGGTAAAAATCCTAACGCTAGAGGTATGGCCATGTAGGGAACTATCACTCAAGTTCAGCATCAATCAAACAGTAATAAATTAAAGCAGTTAGCCTGAACTCAGAGATGTCACTCAGCAATTAACTTTTCCTGTTGGAAACACAATTTAAAGAATTTAAAGTTTATATTTTGAAAAAAAAAAAGAAAAAGGAAAAAAAAAGAAAAAAAAAAGAAAGAAAAAGAACTGACTTGCTTTTGCCTTACTTTGTGACCTTTCATTTTCCAGATATTAGTTCAGTGCTTGGTAAATAAGAAGCTTTCAAAAATAAAGGAAAGGGAAAAGAAATCAATTTTTTTGTCCATTTAGCAGGCCTCTCACAGTTCAGTGACATTCAGGAAGCGGTGAGTAAAGAGACAAGGAATCAATGTGTGGGAGAAGGCTGCAGATCATATTCAACCTGCTCAGCTAGGCAATCAATAGTGCTCCTCCAGCTTCTACTTGGAAATTCAAGTGAATTGGTTAGGTGGTAATGTAAAACAAATGCAGAGGATGGAGTGTCTGCAATGGAAAAGGCCATTTGGGTACAACAGATTTTTTTTTACAGTGTCCTACTCCTTTTGACAGTCTTTTTGCTTCCCGACAGAATTTCTTGAGGCCACCATCAATCTTGCAGATGACAGGGGAGTCCCAGAGTAGGACTGGGCTGCATCTCTGCCTCCTCCCTGGTGGGAAGGAGTTTTAGTTTAAATGAGAACCCGGCCCAGTTCACCTTTGAGATCACAAGCCACTTGCCCTAGAAAGTGGAATTTTATATATATTTATTCAATAAAAAAAAGAGTAGTGCTCATATTATGCGGAATCTTTAATATAAAAATTGCCTATTTATTGTAATTGGTTCATTTATGACTTTAGGCTACTTCCTATTATCCTGACATTCTTCAAGCACGTAATAGTTCACTGGACCTAGAACGAAAGAGAGACCACACAGTCCACCTTTCCATAACACACTTATTTAAAGTTGACATAAAGATTCTATTAGAATAGTTTCCACATATACGATTAATCTGCCATTTGATAAGTCCCAAGAGAACAAAAATGCTCACAGGCTAGAGATTTCTCTAACTCTGTTGATTTTAAGTTAATTTATTTCAGGAAACAAGCTCCAGATAAGTGGGAATTGTGAGAAAATATCAATTTGGAGAAAAACCTGTTTCATTTGGTTTCTATGGGGAGACTCAACTGCCAAGTAAAATCATTCTCTTCTTGGGAATAGGTGCACCCTTCACCCTTCTGAGGCTGAAGGGGCTTCCTGTGTAAGCGTGAATACTGCTAGAGATGTCCAAGGCCATTCCCAATCATTTAACATCATTTGTAGTGGCTCTAGCATTAGCTTCATTCTTTTTTGTTTTTTTCCTAAAGACACCTATTTGCTTTACAGGCATTAAGTTGAGGTGTATGGCATAGGCAGAGCCAAAAGAGCCTTGTGATGTATCTAGATAGGTATCTATCATTTAGGAAAACTGAGTCAGCCCCACTCTTAAAGGGGGTCTTCAGCAAATACAGAAAATAGAAATACAGAAAACCCCTTCTCCTCAGACTGATTTCCGCATGTGCACTTCTGAGCTGGCTCCTGACCTCTGCTATAATTCCTAATATTTCCACTTCACTCTCTGCAGACTCATTCCCACTCAAATTTCATCTCAAGCTCATCATTTGCCTTCAGACTTCTTCTTGGGAAAGTACAACATACAATCTTTCTCATGGAGTTACTTTTATGGATTAAAGCTTTCCCATTTCAGCAATAATTATGATTTCTTGTCCTATGCTCACATTCATTAAAGAACAGCACATTGCTCTATCCTTTATGTGATCTATTTTTTTCTCTGTGTCTGCACATTTTCTAAGTGGGTCCCAACTAAAGAAAAGCAGTTTCGTATAGCTGCCCCAAAGCCTCAGAACAATATTCAGTGGTGGTGATGGTAGAGCAGTTCCAAGTTTATCTTCCCTGCAACGGGGCTAGAGTTCTCTTCTGTTCTGGGACCAAATGACACAGTTTCAGCTCGGGAGTTGGGAATTTGAGACTTCTCCAAGAGGCATCTGTTTCATTTCGGGTAGGCAGCCATCGCACACGGCCACTTCTCTCCTTCTGGCAACTCCCACAGTCTCTCTGAGGACTCAGCTCCCCAGCACACCATGAGAGCAGGTTGTTTGCACTGATTACTGCCCAGTGCTGTCAGCACTTCCCCAGCCAGGTGGCAATGACATCTGCAGAAGGCCCATTTTGGTTTAACAAAAGCAATTCCTATTTCTACAGAGCTGCCTGCCTGGAGTGATACAGCAACAACTGCCAAACAGTGCAGGCTTCTTGCAGGATTTCAAAGCTGCAGTACTTAAACTTTGAGGTTCACACAAGCGGTAGTGATATATGAGGCAGCCTTCCTTGTCTCTTTTAACGCCTTCAGACCTCTCCRCTGCTCTTTCGGTGGAGATGAGATAGGGAATTACAGAACAGCCATCTTCCTCAAGCGCTGCCTGGTGGGAATTAGATGGGCTGCACAATGTCTGCTAGCAGGAAATTGCATAACTAGAGGCCAGAGACAAAACAGAAGCCAATCTCACGACAGGGGGAAACCACGATTATGCTGCCGCTCTCATTCACGTAGAGCGATGGTTGTTGACAGCCTCACGTAGCTCCCTCTTTCTTCCATGACCACAAAAACTTACAGGGCAGGGAAGACGAGGACGCTCGCTCCTGCAAACACCCATCCCAGCCATCAGGAAGTGACCAGCGATTTGCACTGAGGTGGCTGTATGTGGGGAAGGCTGCAGCTGCCTTTGGCCACCTCCCAGAGTCAGAGGGTTACAGGTACCGCCACAAAGCACATCAATAAAACCACCAGAGCTGCTGGAGCTTTTCTTTTAACTCTCAATTTTTCTTTTTTCAAGCTGCCTCCCTTGCAATTTCCCACCCTGCAACTTGCAGAATGCCCCAGTGCACATGGCCGTGCTGCCCAAAACCCCGGTGAGCAGCAGCACCCGCACGGGCACAACTTGGTCAGAGGAGCTTCCCCAGCACGCCCACAACCTGGCTGCTGCAAAACAACAGAAAACAACCTTTCTGCCCCAGAACTATTCAGACGGTGCCCTGAACCTGTTCCTATTTCCCCCCCTAGGCAAAACTTGGGGATTTTTTCTTGACAAGAAGAGGAGCGAGTTGGCAGAGGGCCCAGGCCTGAGGCGAGGCCTAGCGCAGATGGCGTTGGCCTAGCGGGGGGCCGCATCGCGGGCACCCGCCGGGCACCACGGGCCGAGGGGAAGGGCCCCGCKAGTGGCACAAGCACCAACACAGCCCCAGTTATCCCAGTTGGAGCTTCGGCAGCTCCTTCCGCGGCCCAGACCATCGCAGGGCAGCCGGCCTGTTCCCCGCGGCTCTTCTCAACAAACCCCTGAGCAAGGCGACATTTTTTGCTCGTTGCGCATGTTCTTCAGCAGTTTGTCCAGACAGCTGCTGGCCAGGCCTCTCCCTGAGGCATTTCAATTTCTGTAAAAAAATCATTTTTAATTGGGGGTATATGTGCCTCACTACGGATTTTTGGTGCCAGGATTTTCCCTTGCTCTCACTGGGTGATGGTGCTGGCTGGTTTAAGTAAGGGATAAATGATTATCCTGATACAAATTCTTTGAACTATTGCTGAATTTTTTGGCCAGAAATGAGCTAGCATCTTTTCCGTTCAGTTATTAGCATAAAATAATTAGACTTTGGAGTATATTTTCCTCCCAGTGCACATACATAATTTGCATCAACAGTAACAGCAGCTTCTCTATTCACACTCATTGAAAAGAGGCTGTACCCCAAGGGACTGCGATAGGCCAAACCCTAAATATGTTTTTGCTTATCATTGAAGATTTCCACACCCCCTGAAAAACTGCTGTTCTCATTCTATACTTTTGCTCTTCCTAGTTTACTTCCACCGAGACAAATGCTTAGCACATCAAGAAATTCATTTACTCAGGCTTCACACACTGCAAGCAATCAAAAAAGATGCATGCAAATTCTACAGAAATCACTCTTTACATCCCAACTTTAAGACCCAATTCCTGCTATAGATTCCTTTAATGAAAAAGCTTCCTTTTGATGATGAAACCACACCTCTTTGTTACAAAAAGTGATGACTCTCCATCTAATATTGAAAAGGTCTGCTGTCTGGCTAATACTAACACTGCCTGCACATTTATGGGCAGTTCTTAATTCCTTGGTTCGTATTTGAAACTCCTTCACAGAGCCTTCCTTTCCACTGAAGGAAAACCTGGGGAAATCAAGTACTATAGCATAAGAATCACCTATAAAATTGGTTTGAACAGTTATCTAAATTGGGATATAGAGTCATATTTATCTTGGGCCACATGAGTCTAAATAAATCAAAGCCATTCAGTGCTAAATGGCAGGATCACAGATGTAGCAAGCTCCTGACAATACCATGACATCAGAGATGAACTCTTTTTGTTCTGGAGCCTTTTCTTTTACGGGTCAAGCTAGCTGTATCCATGAATGACCATTACAGCAGGCAAGAGATGAAGACTGAAGCACAGTGCCAGAGAAACAGCACAATTACATCTGGAATGAAACTGCCCCCTTTTACTAAAGTCTTGGCTCAAAATGAACTCTCTTTTATGAGACTGCTGCTAACAACAGTTTTCTGCAAAATAGGGAACAATGAGCTAAGAATAGAGAAAAACCTGGAAAAGGTTCCTGAAAAGAACTCTAAATTATAATCCACCTCTATTGGGTCAGGCCCACCCCATTTCTCAGCCCTTTTCACTAGGGGCAAACCCAGTTTAAGTTTTTCCTTCTTGTTTCTCCTCACCCCTTGGCACCCTGGACTGTATAGCAGAGGAGACCAGGGAACTGCTGCAGCTTAGAAACAATCGTTTCCTTGCATGGTATTTTTTAAATACAGTCATAGTCCTGACCCCAACAGCAGCCATTCGGGCATCAAGTAAGGTGGGAATGGTGCCAGAGGAACAGACAGTCAGGACAGAGGATCCAGGAATATCTAAAATCAGGAACACCACTTAGAAAAACATAAGGTGAAACCACATTCGGTGGAACAACAGGGCACATTTGCTATTAGCTTCTTGGCTACAATTCAAATCTACAGAAGTGCAAAGACCCAGATTCCATTTCCACTCGCTCAAGGGTATATACAGACTCACTCCATTCACTTCAGCGAAATTACTTCAGATTTTTCACTGCTGCAAATTAGAGCAACATCTGTCTGTGTTTAACACTATCCTGTGAGGAGGGAAATTGTTAAAAGCCTCCCTCTAGTTTAAGTTCAGTCTTGCTGTGCTGAACTTACAAGGACGAGATACTACTGCTGCCTTCAGCTCCTGCAGAGCTTCATGGATCACTATGCCTGGCCTTGGGAAGAGATGTGCCTGTGTCCAATCCCACTGAAATTCTGAAAAAATCACAGTGTGATCCCTGTTTCACATACTCCTCTTTTTCAAGCCAGATCCCCTTCCTCTACAGGTGCCTGGATGTCCAGGGAAATTTCTCTGCATCCTAACTCGAAATGCAAGCTATTTTTATAGAGGAAGAAAGGCACAACTGGTATCTTCCTCACATGTTCTAAAGTAACTGAGATCATGATTTGATCAGAAATGAAGAAAGTAACTCGAACGAAGCTGCAGTATCTTTTGAGAATGGAAACAACTCAGGGAAAGCAGAGCTCAGCTTACATGATCTTTCTTTAACTATATACAGGTCTGTTTTATGAGTCCTTTACATTTCTGACATGGATGTCTAGATAACAGATCCTCTGCATTGACTGCAGACTGAAGTACTGGTGGACATACAAATGGTTACAAACACAAAAAAATTAGGGAGAGCTTACTTTGTTTTCCTCACAGAACCTTCATGAAAATCCACCAAGTTCAGAAAAGGCACTGCATAGTTTCAGTGAAAAAATGATCTAAGCTTCTTATGAAAAATACATCTGAAAATAAAAGTTCCCTTTCCTGTTATCAACCCTCATAACAACAACAACAACAAAATCAGAACGGAGATAAGTTCTCTCGTATTCCCCTTCTCAAGCCCCTCTCTCAGTTTAAATCAGGACTTGATAAAAGACGCTTGAATCAGAAGAAAAACATTCATCATGTCTACTAGCTCACCTAGTCAGGTTGGAGAGATGGTTGCTGTTTTTATCAGCAAGTACAATAAAAGAGATTTTAAATTACCTCAAAAAGTGGATGAAAACTATTCAGCATTTCATTTCACATCTCCATTTAAATGGTAATATGCTCAGTGAAGACAGAACATCAGCCTGTAGGCAGTGCTGTAATTTGGGATCAGTGCTACCAAGCTGCCTTGTCCTGGTGCTACGCTGATGCCCCTGGCATCAGCGTAGGGGGCAGAAAAACTGAAAGAACCCGAACACCAGCCTGTTATTTGTAAACTCCCAAGGGACTTCAATTTCTATACATAAATAAAATAGTGAAAACTGTGCAACACCTACACAGGCTTACCTTGCCTTCTGGGAAATGCTTCACCCCCATATTGTACATGCAGGAATCAGGGCATGGTTAGGCAAATTTGTCCTGCATAGTTTATGCAAAGAAACAAAGAGCCATAGGGCAGCAAAGAATGAAACAGTAAATGAAATATGGAAAATGTTACTTAGGATAAAGTCTCCTGAGCACAAAGAACTGTCACTTGGATCTCCATCAACGGTACAGAGGGAAATGTGCTTTCTGCATCTGCTGCTGCTGCCAGCACCCGGGGTGAGCAGGTGTAGTCCTGGAAAAGCTGGAAGGAGCCATGGGGAAGCAGCGATGAGATCCAAGGCAAGACCGCCAGCACTGCAGCCCGCCCAGGGACAGGCGCCTCCAAACAATTCTGGGATTATATTACGCTTAGGTAGCATCCAGCCCAGTAATTTCCCCTGTGCCTCTAGCTCATGCATGTGGAAACACTAAATGACAACAGTAATTACAGCTTAAGGTTACTGTCCTTTGTTTTCTTGGCTAAGCTCATCTTTTAGTTTTCCCCCATGGTTCTTACTTCAGTTTCCTCATTGTCCAGGTTTGGCCAAGACCACTGACCACCACACACGGCTACAGCCCAGCCTCTTCTTCAGCCACGGCAGTAATGGGACATCTGGAATCTTTTCTTCTGCTTTATGGATCCGCTGGAAACTTTAAAGTCCCTCTCTATGGGTTTCCTTCATGTGTGAAATGGGCCTTATCCATATTTGAAACATGTTTTGATATCTTTTTAAAGAGTATTTTCATATATATTGTAAATAGTCAACTGATACACTTGCTGACACATGTCTGATGGACAAATAGATCATTCCCGTGGGTGATCTTCAAGTGTTCAGTCTCCAGATCAGCCCCTTTCTCATTGTTTTCTATTTTGTAAGCAGGCAGAAATTACTTGCAAAGAGTTTTTGACTTTCTGCCTCAGACTGAATTATTCATTGTTTTCAAGTCAGGTAGTAAAGCACCTTGCACAAGCATCTCAAACACAGAGCTACTAAGAAGGAAAGCACAACTGAAAACCAGCTATCCTTACCAGAGTATTTTTATTCTTCACACACAGACATTCACCAGTGCACACAGGGTGCCATGACATGACTCGACTTCAATTTCACTCATCCCACTAAAAAGCAATGTCCTTTTTAAGCCTCCCTATCTCAATCTGGAATTTGCATTTCTTTCAGACACTCTAATTTTCGTCCAGCCCTCACCAACATATGAAACCAAGTGAGAACATTTCAAAAATAACTCCCAAATTCCAATGATACATACATATATATATATATATATATATAAAAACTCTGAGCTTCAACAAAAAGGCAACAAATATATGTATATGTTTTTGCAACAACAACAAATATATATATGGTATATATATTGGTGTATATATATTTGGTATATATACCAAACCAGGTATAAAAAAAAAATGTGCTGCAAATGTTTTTGTTCAGCAACTGAGCAGAGGAAACCGTTGGCCTGGGCCAAGTCTCCTTCGTTTCCATTGCCCAAGAAAGGCCAGGGGCCAAGGACTCTGTAGAGGTGAATTACACCTACCTGTTTTTTTAGCCAAGTGAAATGATTCAAAACAATAAAATATTTTTACTTTAATTGGGCRCTTAAAGTATAAAAATGCAGATTCTGTTTCTGTCACTGAGGTTTGCACCATCAGAAATAAAATGATTTTAAATCTTCTTCAAAATACTTTTTTGCCCTTAGGAAAATTCCCAACCAGTTTCTTCTTTCATAAGCTCTTTTTAAAACATAACCTGCCTAAACGATGAAAAGATCCCTGAGCTTTATGAGACATGAATATGGCTAAATCTGAAACTAAGGAATTTAAAGAGAAGGACAATTCTCTTTCCCTTTTCAGAACAGTAGTAGTCCACACAGAAATACTCTTCTATAGCAAACAAGGGAATTACTCCAAGAAAAGTTCATGTTCCAAAAGAAATAAAATGGATTTCAATGAATGTCTTCCCACGAGATTACTGTGGTTCAAAGAAGAACATAAAGAAGAAAGCAGTGTTCAATTATGTCAGTATTCCCTGTTCTAAGCATAGCAGAATTTTTATCCAAGCTCTGTCCGAGTGCTTGGTGCCCTGTAGCACTAGATCCATTAAATGTAAGAGGCTGAATCTTAACAGAGGAATTCAGTTTGTTCTTAGCTGACAAATACAGCAGTAATAACGGGGTATATAATGTTTATAACAGTAATAATAGGGTATTTAATGTTTATAAGAGGAACCTCACATTTTTAAGCCGCTCTGCAGGCAGTGCCTAGAAAAACACGCGCAGCTTCTCCGAAGAGCAGAGGGGCTGGGACTGACTGCAGATGCCGGCTGGAGCCGGGGACTCCTTGTTCCACAGGGACAAACCCTGCAGGCAGAAGAGCACCCAGCCCCGTGGTGCCCTGGCAGGGAGGAGGCGACGCCGCGAGGCAGCCGAGAACGGGCCGAGGGCCACGGAAAGGAGCAGAGCAGCGAGGAGCCCTGCTGGGGATGGGACAGAACCACAGAATGGTTGAGGTTGGGAGAGACCTCAGGGTGGCACAGGGCGGCATCCAGGTGGGTTTGAAGACCTCCAAAGAAGGAGCCTCCACAACCTCCCTGGGCAGCCTGTTCCAGGRCTCTGTCACCCTCACAGTGAAGAAGTTCTTCCTCACGTGGAGATAGGTCCTTGCTGAGGACACAGCCAGGGCATCTGGACCTCCTCCAAAGCAAGGAAGCAGGAGAGGGTGTGCAGAGGTGGCGAGGAGAAAGAGAACCAGCTATCACTGTTCAGCCTGCAACGTTACATAAGCTGGAGCCAAGCAGCAATCAGCTTAGTGATTCTGCTGTAAGACCAGTGAAATAAAGGAAATAATTAGATCTGGCAATTTTGACTCTTCTGCAAAGATTTCGAGCTTGCAAAGCTCATGTACCCACTCTAATGGATACTTCTGTTGGAAGGAACAATACTTGGAATCAATGGAGATAAAATGAATGGAGGCAAACTGTTTACATCAATGAAATATTAAATCTGTCCACATACTAAGTGTCTTTCCTTTTAACATAGGGTAAGCACCACTATAACACACAAAGGCTGCAACATATGGACCTGTGGTCATTCACTAATCACTTCATTTAGACAGATGAAGTCCCAGGACTGGTCAGAGTCCATTCAGTACCGTATGGGGCTGCTCAACACAACACGGGGATAYTGGGGCAACTATTACATTCTTTTCACAATGTTTTATTCCATGCAGCACTATTCTGCCCCTCAGCATGGAAGTTCACAAGGTCAATAAGCATTATTCAACTGCAACAACCCATGACACACATATTAGCATTTTAATTATTATGGGCTATTCTATAAGCATCCATTTTGCTTGAAAAGCCATGTTTCCTTGCAGCACCAAATGATTACTGCAGAAAACCATTCAGAAACACTTTGAATCTCAACCTTTAATTCGTTTCCGTTGTATTCCCCAAAATTGCAATCAACTTTCTCTAACCTTTATAAAACCCTTTTTGTATTCATGGAGCACATTGTGCACTGATTCCACAGGTGTATTTACAACTCCTTGTTGGCCTCCTTGCTGTGCAGCCAATAATTATGTATATACATATTATATATATGTGTGTACATATATACATACACATATACACACACACGATACTGCTTACATACTTGGAAGATGTAGATTACAGAATAAGCTGCAATGAACTAATAGGCTGGAAAGCTGTTACAAAAAAAGTCACCAAACTTGAAACAGAAGCAAAGCACAAAGGTTCAAGTGCAGGCATTGTGTAATATATATATTATGTGGTAGAGTAACATATACCACCACAGCAATCACATTTAGCTTTTATCTCCTAGTATAGAGTATATGTGTGCTTCTATATATCTATAAATATATATATAGTCAAATGTCCCAGAAATCTATACCAAGGCAAAAATGTCCTCGAGTTATGTTGATCTTGATTAAATTGTGCGTCCCTGGCTACACTGATTTTTATTTATTGCTGATGACATATAAAGCAAATGCTGTTTTTCTGAAGTCAAAGCAAAAGAGAAGAAAAATGTTATAAATCTCTTTTGCTTCACTCCAAATATTCTGTTACACTCTAAAATATATGGGCATCATACACTACCGGGGATAGTATTTTTAGAACTTCCATAGTCTTCGCAAAACATATGTCATTTAGTATATTCCCAATCTTTTAAAAAGGGTTTCCCTTAGATGCCTCCAACATGCCAAATTTTCTGCAAGGCTCGGAGATTTGCCAAAGCAAAACAGCCTCTTTCCCACATCTTCCCGTGGTCCCTGGGAAGTTTTTCTAGCACACGATTTATTCATGCTTAAGCACAAAGCAGACATTTGATAAACTGACCATGAAGTGAACCCTCAAGCGGGGCACAGAAAGCTTTCCTGCGCACTGGATTTTGTCATCGCTCCAACGCTGGTAATGTGGAAAGGGAGGACACGTGCTCCGAATCTCCYGTGGTTCTGCCACCCCAATGCACACGCGCTCTCCCAAGTGAGGCTGACCTGAGCGTTGGCAGAAGGAAGGAACACAGCGACCGCGCAGGCCTGGGACATGTTGGCATGGCCACAAGCCCAAGGCCGCGGCCTTCACCACCCGCCGCCACTGCCTTGAACGTGAGCAAGAAGGGCGCGACTGGAAGCAACGCTGTGACAAGGGCTCCTCAAYGCTGTGTCCAAGGGCTCCTCAACGCTGTGTCCAAGGGYTCCTCAACGTTGTGTCCAAGGGCTCCTGGGCACGGGGAACGCAGATGCAGGCACAGAGCTCAGCGGCCGTTAGCTCAGCCCTTCGAAGCACTGTGTGTCTTATCCCCCATTAATCCAAACTTGCACCTCCTGATGGGTTTCATGTTAGTCCAAAGTCACGGACTCACACCGGCTGCTCTCTTCAACACCCCACCCATACACACTCCTCTGCTGTCATTCACTAGGTTATGATCACTCTCCACATGTCATTAATTTYGAAGGACAGGACAAGGGGTAATGGGTACAAATTAAACGCTGGCAGTTCCATCTCCATGTGACGAAGAACTTTCCTGTGAGGGTGACAGAGCCCTGGAACAGGCTGCCCAGGGAGGCTGTGGAGCCTCCTTCTCTGGAGGCCTCCAAACCCGCCTGGATGCCACCCTGTGCCCCGTGCTCCGGGTGTCCCTGCTGGSACAGGAGGTTGGACCAGATGATCTCCAGAGGTCCCTTCCAACCCCAACCATTCTGTCTTCTGTGAAATAACACACAGCTAACACTCAGAAATAGCAACAGAAAACCCTGACCTGCCTGTGCTTCGTGGCTGCCACTGCTTACGCTGTAATATCAAGCAGACCCTATGAGGGATTCAGGGCTGCCAGTTGCCCAGAGGGCTCCCAGAGGCAGCGCCTGCTCGCTGAAACAGAGCCGCGATTCATGAGGCAGGAAGGGAAAGGCAGAGGACGCCGGGGGAGCGGGGCTGCAATCACGAGAAGAGAGATCGACCAGCGAGCTGCAATACACAGACTATACAGAATAGGACTAGAGACGACCCCAGGAGTCAGCTGAACCACCCCGGGGCCCGAGGCAGGATTAGGCAGCCCTGTGCYGGGCAAGACAACTGCCTGACCTGGAATTTCAACCAGGCATCAAGGAKCCTCCTTGACACGCCCCACGTGCCTCCAGATCCACAGCACACTGGTACTTTTACTGTGGGAAATCTTCCACACGTATTTGCATAGCACTGTCCTCACTTATCAGTTTATTATCTAGCAGTACATTAACTTACACATTTTTTCTTTTAAGTAGAGACAGTTTTAGATGATCTGGCAATTTTAGTTTTAAACTCTTTCCATGTAAGTTGTCTTATGTTTGAGTTTGATGCTATTTCAACAGCAGTCTATCATCCATTTTATTGCAGTCTATCATTCTACTCTGTGTAGCTAAACTGTGCTTTTTCACACAATATAGCTATATAGGATTGCCAATATACTCTAATATTGCTGTTGATGGATTTTTTCCCCTCTGCAGGTATCTGTCTAGTTACTACACGATAGGTTAATTCAGCCTAGTGTTTGCATAGTGCTGGATATAACTGTATTTGTTCCACTAGCAACAATTGCATGGAATATTTGATTTTCTGTTCTTAATAACCACTGTGATGCTTTCCATTAGAATGGCCTTGTACTTTGTAAATATAATATAAATACACAGTTTAAACAAACAATCCAGCAATACTCCACTTACCACCAAAGATTCAAATGTGGAGACAGGGAAACTCTTCAGTGTCTGATTAACGTAGTTTGAAGCAAGGGAGACTATCGTGTCAAACTAAGTGACAGCTTAAGCACTGGGGTGACTCAAAACCTCCATCTTCTTCATAACAGAAAGAAAGAAGGGTTTCTTATTCTTATTATAAGAGCTGACTCCTAAGCTATAATCATGACATCTCAATTAAAAAGAGGCCGAGTGCTCTACAGTTGGAGCCACTGTTGGTCAACAGCAAAACACAGCTAATAAAGCTTGCTGGGAACAGCTAATTTTCAGCAACCTCTTGTTGCGTGTGTAGTGTCTGCAGAGGCCAAGGAATTCTAGAAATTCATTTCCCTCAAGTTCAGTTCTCGAAAAGCAATCACAGGGRAATTAGAAATCATTATTTGCAACAGCAAGAGCTGTCCAAGGTRCATTGCAGAGTCGTGACACAAACTGGCTACTCCACCATGTGAATTATCCTGTTTCTTTCAACATCATCTCAAACACAGACAATTTCATGGTCTAAAGACCTGCTTCTGTTCTGAACTCGTGAGGCTCAGCAATATTCCCTTATTCCCTTCAGTAGCGCAAGAAGGGCAAGTAACTTCCTCTGCATCAGCAAAGCTTTTTTCCCCTCACTTGCCATCCAAAGCCCCTCCCTGCAGCCCTGTCATCTTCTTGTCTCGCTTTCTGGTTTGGAATGACTCAGGTCACACAACACAAGCTGCATTTCTTACAGTCATTACCTTTGTCTTAGTGGTCGTATTGTGGTTCCTCTTGCAATATTTAAAATACAGGTCGAATTCCATCTCCTCATACATGCATTCTGCCCAAAACTGAACTTTTCAGCTCTATACTCTAGTCTTTGTTGCTTCTTCACCTTTCCAGGTAATCTCACTTAAGCACCTTTACATTTAAACAATCATATGCAAAAATCTGCAAGCATCTAAATATCATAAAAGCAAAATGTTTCATTTAAGTGTTAATTAAGCGACATACCAATTACTAAATGACTAGTCCGTACAGCTGACTAGTGTCCTCAAGATAATCCTTCGTTGTCCTGCTTGCCAACTGTTTCTATGAATTAGAAACAAAGCTTAGAAAGGAACTTTGACCTGTGTGGGAAGGGAAAATGAATGATGTTCAAGATGGGGCAGACCTGATAAAGTTACTAATACAAGAATCAGGCCTTCCTCTGTGAACTGGAACAAGCTCCTGGAAGCCATTCCTTGGATACACTAGATACAGTCTAAGACRACTTTCTATAAAAATATATACTTATATACTGCTGTTTTCTGCCCAGTGTGCCTCATTTTGTCAGGATGACTGATGAGAAGAAATTCCTCAGTTCTGGTTTGGTGAAGATGCTGGCAATGCCCTGCAGCCAACAGTGTCCAGGTTGGAGGGTGACTTGTTTTATTTCAGCCTGGGAAAGAAGACATTTCCTCTRACGAGCTTTCTTTGGCTGTTCAATATTTATTACAGGTACTTAAACTGAGCTTTTATGACCTAATGTCCCATTTCCTTCCAAAAGGATGGCACCAGTGCTTGCATAATGCTGCCCGAACGTCTCATAAAACGGGTGGCAGCTCCAAGCTTCTCCTGGCGCGACCCGTCGGCACATGGGCACAGGGGCATCACACACAAGGGCAAAACTCTACGTAGCCTCCACTGGGCAAGTCKGTCACCTCCACCAGCTGCAGGGCAAATTAAAATACAGGAGCTAAAAACAGGAAGGGACCACTCTATTTTCTCCCATCTCTTCACACACATCCCTGTCTCCTGGGGTTCAGGGAGAGCTGGAGCCTCCTCCTCAGACTCAGACGAGCAACCATCAGGCTTTACATTTACTTTGAGTGCCTCTTTTCCACATGGAAGTGGAAAGTTTTGCACCGAACCGAGGTCTTTGCTGCAATGAACTGCAGGGAAATCAAAGCCTGTGCCTGCAATCCACAGCCACAGATTCCAGCAGCACACAGGCCAAATGCTGATCTTTCCTTACAGGACAGGTTCTTCCACAGCTTCCCATTCACTTCTGGGAGTGAACCAGCTTTCTCCTCACAGACACCACCCGAGCTTCACTTCAGACACCCAGCACATTAAAAGAGGAGGTATCTTTATTTTCAAGCTGAAGACTGCAATGAGGAGGAAGGAGGGGAAGCGACAGAGCCCTGTGCAAACGTGGCCTGCGGGGGCCACAGCATCATGGCCACCACAGCATCGTGGCCACCACGACCATCCTGCTTCGCTCCGGGGCCTCTCGCGTGGCTCCAAGATACAGGGGGATCATGAGGAACGGGAAGAGACTTGCATGAGAGAAGCATATCAGGGAACAAAGATAACTGGCATCAGCCAGCAAGCTGGTAAATCCAAACAGGAGGCATGGGAGAAGAACGGAGATGGCAAATATACTCATTTTAATAAAACTAACATAGTCATGAACTGTATTCATGGCTATGTTCCAGGAGCAAAATTGCCTGCAGTAGTACGAGAGGCTGGAGGAACAGATTTCATCCCACCAGCAATTACGGGGCGCTCACCTTCCCCTGAGGAAGTAACAGGCTGGTGGCTCCCTTCCCAACAGGCTGCTGTTCCTGCACACGTCTCAGCTGCGTTGCCCCTTCCAGTCCCTTTCAGCAAAACAGGGCAATCKCCATAAGCTGGATGTTTATTTTCCAAAGAAGTCATGGTCTGAGCTCCAAACCCGCTCGCGCTCAGTGGAAGATTTTCATTTCACTTTCCCTCCCTCCACACGTATTTATATCTATTCCCCCAACACCACCACAAATGCACTTGCATACAGATATCAGCACTGGGATGCGGCTCTTCTCCGTATATTAARGCCTCTTTCTTGAGTGGGATTAATCTTGGCAGCTGTCTGACAGGAGAGACTGTGTGGGAGGAAAATGGTTTTATCTAAAACTCAGAAGAAAGCAAAATAATCTTTGAGAGAACCAACTGAGTTTCARCTCCTGCCCCTTCAATGGAAGGCTATTTGCCAACAGAAAATACCCAACAACAGGAAAAACGCACCAGTTCTGCTCTAAAAGGTAACACRAGGACTGTACACTTTCTTTTGTGTGTCCACATTTCAGAACACTTCTTAATAATATAGCTAAGTCTCTCCGTAGCAGACCAGAATCTAAAGCAGGTTTAAAAATTACTTTGCAGGAAGGAAATCCCACTGTTTGCCTTTAGCTATGGGGGAGCCAGAAGGGCTCTGCTTCTCATCCTGGCTCTGCTGTACTTTACAAGACATTTTTAGAACAAAAAATACAGCAGGAAATATCTCCATCTTCCTGATTTATTTTTCCAAAGCAGTCACACTGGAGACACATATCTAAAGACAGAGACATTCGCTGCAGTAGAAGCTGGGCTCCCAGGAAAGTTTCACTTGGAAAATGTCATTTAGCCCTAACCTCGTGTGAGGACGGACGCCCTGCTTGCAACTCCAGGACAAAGAACAGCAGATACTCTGAGTAAAGTATCCCAAAAAACAAACCTAAGGTTCCGGTTTGGAAAATTTCAGCTGAAGTAATTAATAGATAAAAGCAGATGAAAATATTATTTCTTATGGAGAGCGCTCTMTTTCCCATAGAGAAGGTGTAGCTTCTTCCACCACTTAGGATCTCACACTGAAACACACTGCAAAACACCAAGTTATTTTAAARGTTAAAAAGTAAAAAAACCAAAATACTTGAAATTAAAGACATGCAAAAGATAAGTTCTGTAACAACTTCTCAGAGAAGCTGGCATTGAATGTCTCTTATCTAAATGTTTCTTTCCAAAYGATTGTACCATCTTCCACACAAGTTACATCTGCAGAATCAATGTAATTTGCACTTCCAGTAATTTCTCGCCCCAGATGTTAGAGATGAACTTGTCTTTTTCTSTCCCTAGGAAACACAGGAACTTTCCTACAACCTGTCCTATGAGCAGACTGGGAMGGTGACTCGCTCCCTGGGACTCCATTGGCATTAGCCAAAACTGAATGACCTTATTTGTTTAACTGACTGTACCTTTCAGACGTGCCCTGTAAAGGAAGCCATGGACCTAGCCCAAAAACGCAGGTTAAAATCACACTACATTGCAAACTCCAGATTCCAGCTGGAACTTTTAAGAGGGAAGATAAATGCAAGAGCAAAAAAAAAATCTTCTTGTTATGTCTTCTCTCATTAAAACTTTCAGCATTACCAGTTCAAAGCTTTAAAGGGATTTTCTGGCCCCAAATCTACTTTGCCCCAAAGAAATATGGGGAAGAACATCAAAACCCAAGCAAGACTAGAAATTACAGAAATTTGCCACTGTGGGAGAAGCATAGTTTCTGAACAAGCCCCTCCTGGAAGGTTTTCTGTACCTCCAACAACTAAAACAACTCAATTGCTCTACTAGAAGCAGCTCAATTCCCTGGGGTATTTGCTGCCTTGACAGAGAGGATCCCCACGAGCTCTGGGCTGACAGCAAAAGCTGCAGCGCGTCATGCGCCTGCACCGTGGAGCAGCTCAGCAGCACAGCCCTTGATGTGTGTCTGCTCTCACCTGCTGCCAGGATTGCTCCGAGCTTCAGCAACATGAACAGAACTCATGTCAAATTCATCATATTTGGGGCTGTTCCGTGGAACAAAGACGCTCCTGCTGGATTTCTAGAAAGGCACCTCAGCAACATCCCATTCCTGCTCCCTTGACAGGGATGACTTTCAGTACACAAGTGCTGCATGTCATTAGCACATCTCAAAAAACATTTTAATAAAAACCTGCAGTAAATTCTGCATAATGAAACCCTTCCCAGCCTATTAGAAGGCATGCAGAGTATGAGGATGAGACAGGAACCTGTTTGCCTAGTGCTCTGCCATCCATCTCCCAGGACTCCCGAAAAACACAGCTCCTCAAGGGACTTAATTGATTAAAGAACATTAATTAATTGAGTGAACATCTGTGCTGTTTTGCAACTAATAATTAAAATCAGCTAGGAATTGTAATTTCTTTAAGAGAGAAKTACACAGAATAACTGCAGCCTGCTTTCTCACAAAATTGGAATGGGGCTCAGCAACTACAGCGTTTACCATGGTGGTTTCTCAGCTGGCAGCAGTCAGTTTGCTTCCTGGTTAGCCTGGTGACAATAACATTTTATTCTTGGCTTCACGTGTGAAYTTATTAACCATGACAGTGCTGACAGTTGTTGCTAAGTAAAAAGCAGAGCAAATGGTCTAGAAAGATGCTGTTAAATTTAGAAATTATTTGCGGAGTTTGAAATTAAGTGCTGTCAACACAATTTATGTTTCCACTTATATAAAAGAATGACTGGAATTTTAATCGCTTCTCCAAAGTGTGYATTAAGGGRAAAAAAAATAAATAAAACATGATGGTTTTAATTGTTTTCAAAAAGTGTTACAAGAAGTAACTGACCTATTGGGTATCATAAAGACTGAAAGACTGACTGGTAGGACAGAGTAGCTGGGAGGGCGTGATGAGAAAAACGTCATGTCACYTGTGTAACTGGGATGCTGCTTCCATCCCAGGGGCCAAAAAGCCTTCAGGATCAGCCTGCAGACAGGATCATCCTCTTCCTCACACGGGGATATTCTGTGTTATTTCAACACAAGACTTTATTCACTGAGGCCAAGACACTCGGGGAAGAAGTGGAGATCAACAGCAAAAATAACAGTTTGCTGCATGTGAAAGAAGCCAAGAACCCAGAGACCACAAATGAAGATGACTACAGAAGAGAAGGCAGATGCATTTAGGCTGCCCATAACAGTGTTTTGTTACAGCAGGCCACCGAGTCTGGAGCCAGGCAGCTGGAGAGCCAGTCTGCAACCAGCACTGGAGTGCTCAGTTAAGGGGTTGCCCTGGGAGCTTGTGGGCTCAGAAATGCTTGCAAATTTTTCAGAGATTTACAGAAATATTTGTTTCCAGTTCCTACTCAGGGTGGGCTGAATAGATCTCTTGCTCTGAGTGTTACTGCTTTTAAAACAAGGAGGAGCTAGCTAGGAGGAGCTAGCTTTGGGGCACTGAAAGATGGGCTGAATGACCTCTGGGACACCTGCAGCAGCCCCAGGACACTTGACCTCCCTCAGCCCTCACCATCTCACCATTAGGTGATGGAGCTGGCAAGGATATGCATAAAGAAACATACAGATATTTAATTGTTTTCTACCTTTCATTCTTTCCTTAAGAAATTTTGGCTCTAGTTGTGATCTCTTTTCCTTAGCTGTACAGAGAGTTTAAAACCTGCTGCAAGATTAAAAAATAATCTATTTGCCCTCACGATACCATTCCCTAAGCTTATCTAATTTCTTTGGGCAGAAAATACATTTTTTTTTTGTGAAATCTGGCTCCACTCCAGCCCAATGTTACTCACTGTAACAACTCTGAAGAAAAGAAAGAAGATTTTGTCAACTGCAGCTCACAGCCTTCTGCAGAAAGGGCATTTCCCTGTGGTCGGAGGGGCTTTTGCTTCTGAAAAGTGAACACAGCATCTGCAGACTGAGCTGCTGAAGGCAAAAATGCAGTTTGACAGACTCCGGAGGCAACAGGTCCTGCAAGTGACCACAAGAGCAGGGAGAGCTTCAGGCCTAGGCCCCAGCACCTGCCCCCATTGTGTGTGTCTATACAGCAAATGTAAACATCAAACAACTGCATAGAACAGTCTGGGGTTTTTATATATGTATGTGTATATATATATATATAAACAAAACACACATGATAGATGCAAATAATGGTGAAACACTTACCCTGGAATCCTTTTCCAGGCGGAGCTTGTGTTGGAGGCTGCGTCGTYGTCGGGCCTTGGCGATGCCATTGTGGTAAAAGAAGTACCCAGTGTCTAGGAAAGGCAGCTGTGGAAGACAGGAAAGAAACYGTGGAGCCAGCGCTTCATAAGAAAGACAACTCGGAGAATTTTACCTGGSAAGCATCAGGAGGCCATGGCAACATTGGAAGACTTACCCCAAATTGCCCCAAACCCTCTTGAGAATGATATTTTTGGRCAATGTGCCCAGTACCACTCAGGTTATTTGCTACAGGGTTAGAGGTGTTACCTGTGCTACAGGTGCTATTTCACTTGTAAACACTTGGTTCTATTTCCACCTTATGTTTAAGGTCAATGGTGCCACTATTTCTTCGGGACTGCCCACGTTGGCACAGAATTATTTTTTACTCTCTGACAAAGCCAGGAAAATTAAAAACAAAGGGAATAAAATGAACTGGAAGGGATTTAAAACTACTACAGCCACCCTCAGCAACAAGGCATTACACAAATGCTCTTCAGAGCCTCTCTGAGCCTCCTACAGTCAACTCAAAAGCCCCATTTGCATCACTAGGTCTACAACCTTTTCCTCATTCCGGCTTAACAGGGAGATTCCAGTTGTTTGTTTAACTCTAATCAACTGTATTTTTTAAGTCAGGTTTTAAAAAGGYTGTAGCACCTGAAAGCAATGAGTGCTTCTCAAGGAGTTATACGTTAACGCCCTGACATTATAATTGCAAAGTTTGGACTAGCTCGTGCATAAAATGATTAAAGGAAACAGTTCAAAACAGTCATGAGGGCATTACCTCTTAAATCTATCACTACAGCGGGTAGTGTGTTGCAAACATGTTATGGCATATGGAATTGGGTGGCAATAGAAATGTCACTTGCACACAGTGAAATTTGGGAAGTTTAAAATTCAGTCACATGCCAAAAATGAATAACTGTTTTTCAAAGCCTTTTTTATTATTATTTCAATTGGAAATTTCATGCGAAACTGAAGTTTTAGCTTTTAAAACTTTACTCAGTATGATACAAAAATGCATTAAMACAAAGCAACTTTAAAAAAAAATCTAAAACTTTTGTTCTAATAGAAGAGTTCTTTTAAATTACATAAAAAAGGCTAAGGAGATTTAATCAAAACTGTTGTGATCCCTTAAAGCTGATTAGTGGGGTTGTCTGGAGAGCTCTTCTGGGCAGGTTATCAGAGCGCTTTGCATCAGTTCCATAACGTGCAAAAAACAAAGCAAGAAAAACATTAGCAGCTGAACCAGACGAAAGGAGCTACAAAAAGCTAATGGCAGGAGCCACACAAGTCTTCTATATTACATATCTACCTGCAGAGCCACCGCTCTTAAGGTCAATTTATTTATTTATTTATTAAGATAGATGTTTTATTGTTAAAAAGTCTAAACATGACACCCTTACAAGCAGGTTAGCAAGGATGCTCCAAATCCAAACTTTATCACTAGATTCATCTTTCGAAGAAACAGCCTCTCAACCCCCATGTAGGATATATCACTTCAAGCCTCAAAAACATGCRGGAAAAAAACCTAAGCAACCATCTCGGTTACACCTTGAAAAATGTGTGCCCATATTATCCACAATAATCCAATAGGAATCCAACTAATTCTCCCCATCAAACCAAACCATCTCCTGTCCTTTTATTTCAGGATGAGCCACCAAAATCTATCCCAGGTCAAACGCTGATGATCTCCCCTTAAATATGACTCACAGCAATTTGGAAGACATCTGGAAATATCTATTGTGTGCTTAATATTTTTGCCTGAAGCTCAGGTTCGTTGTGTAAGACAAGAGTGAAGCCTCCTGCCCTCGAGGGAAAATTAGCAATTATGCAACCTAACCAATTACTGGAAGGCACTTGAGGAGAACTGTTTAGGTTTGGAAAAGAGTCTACTCCTGCCTTGAAGTACAAAGAAGGTGCGGTGCAAGGTGTCCATGGAGCACTGATTAGGAGCCCAGGAGTTACCAGCACTTCATTACTTGCTATATTTGTCTAAAATCACAGGTGAAAAAATTATGCAAGTAAAAACAAAAGCACAAATAAAACACAACAAGGGCAGTAAAATCCTTATATATGCACCCTTTCTGTCCCAGAAGGGCAGAATTTGTCAGCTTTGCAACCTCCTTGTGATTTTTAATACTCTCTCTATTATACTACCTATACTATATGAAATCCTGCTTAACCTCCTTCCTAAGAAGGTTGTAAACCCAACAAGAACATTCAAAAATTTCATGTTCAACTACACAGAGGAAAGAAAAACTCTTTAAATGGGATGGGCTTATCTAGCAGAGAAATGGCTGGCACCTACTGTTCATCAAGGAAAGGAAAGGGAATGCTTCACATTTCACACTGTTTTAGCATGTCTGTGACCCTGAGATATCTTGGGTTTTTTTTCTTAGGCTCTTCATCCAACAGAGAAGCCCAGGAGCAGTAATTATGAAAATGAAAATAAGTTATTAGTGGTTCCTAGTCCTCCTGCACTCTGCTCCTTGCACCTGGCAGTCTTTTGACATCTTCTACAGTTGGTATCGGGGTTGATTTGCTGAGATCCCCTGTTCCCTGAGCAAGAGAAGGGAAAACCCACTCTGTGCTGCCACAAAGGCAGCCCTGGAAAAGAGGACTGGAAAGAGGCAGCTACTTTTCCATGGAAATGAGGGCTAGGAAGARGCAGCTCCATTTCCTTGCTGCTGCTCGAGGCTTCCACGTGGTCACTCCAGTCAGTCACTGTCGTGATGCTGGTTCACTGGGAGAGATGGAGGCACAAAAAGGCACAGTCCCATACAGAGCCCGCGGGGCTGCTCCTAGCAGGGAGAAAAGCAGAGGGGACATCACTCCTCAGCTGATGCCCCTGATCTGGGATGGAGCAGCAAACACAGGGCTCCCCCAGCATCTGATCTGGGATGGAGCAGCAAACACAGGGCTCCCCCAGCATCAAATTTAACATCAAATTCTAGTTATTTGCTCCAGTGCTCTACCTGTTCTAGCTACATCTCACTAGCAAGTTATGGTATACACAGAAAGCAAAATAATAAAATAAAACCATACAACAGAGCAAATAACCCTTCCCTTACAGGGCCTGAGCCACCTCTGGCTTTACAAGGGCCAGCAGAGCGGCCCAGCTGGGCTCTGTCCTCCCATTACTGCTCACTAATTAGCCCCCCAGAAAATACAGCCTAAATCTGGTCGACATGCCCAGGGCCTCCTTGGTCCCACTTGCTCAGCTGCACTGTAGTTGAAGCCCAGCGAAAGGGCCTCGCAGCTTGAATCAGGGGAATCAGAAACCTTCTCATCCCAGACCCACCAAAGGCACTGAGGATGCTTATAAGTATTCAGCATGAATTTTCAAATTCCCTTTTTTCCATTCTCCCCCAATTAGCACTAAAAATCCTTTTGCTTTTAAGCACAGTGATGGGAGCCGAGTCTGCAGCCCAGGGCACTCAGGGCAGCAACAAGGGCGGCCTAAGGACACAGGCAGCTCCAAACGCCGCAGCCTGAGGTGCAGCCAGAGCAGAGCAAAGGCCCAACGTGAAAACATTCAGTTAAATGGTTAAACTGAATGTTAAAATGGTTAAACTGAATGGTTAAAATGGTGCTGGAAAAAGGCACAACAGCAGAGAGGACCAAAGCCCCACCAGGGCTCACCCGAGGTGACAGCCAGCCCGGGGGACTCTGTGCCCCAAGCAAGGGGCTCACACCTTCTCATTAGGCTGCATTAACTACCTGGAAAACTCAGCGTGGACSTCAGGGGGAGCTGGGATCCTCCCAAATTCCCAACAGCCTCTCCATTTTCCAGTATGGATCTTCAAGGGCAAGGCACCTGTGTGCTATTTAGTTGCCTCCAGCAGAGAATTAACAAGGCTCCATCCCACCTATCTTGCCAGTTTGGTTGGAGGAGATGCTAGATGTAGCTTCACCACTCCCCAGTGTTAAGCTCGTGTTAAAATCTCCATCGCAGAACAAATGATTTTTGTGATATTAACTGATTAATTGCACAGAACAACTTTTTTTTCTTCTACAGAAATAAATCAGCTGGCTTAAAAAATGGCTTGCTTGGTTACTTACGTGTGTGTTCAGCTTTGTTTCATATGTATCCAAGCATCCCCATGGGAAAGAGCTACCAGTGCTAATAAGAAAGAATTGGGACTTCTTGGTTTAGAGATCATTGATCTGTTCTTCCTTTCCCTGCCCCCTCTCCACCCAAAATCGATGGAAATGCTGCAATACACATGGTAACAGGGATATCTGCTGGGTTTATTTAGGACATTGGTTATCCTGTGAGAACACAAAACCTCGCCTAAAATATATTAAGTCTTTCTCAAGCCAACCAAAATATTCCTATAGCCTCCAATGGTTTCTGAAAAGTCCTCCCTGTGCTGCCCGGTGAATTATCTTCTGCTCTGGAAAAATACGAAGAATAGAGGCTGATGTGGAATGCAAAGACTCTGCAGAATAAATGCCTTTGAATTTTATTTTAGAACAGCCTTTYCTTTGTCCTTTCTGCATGTAGCAACAACAGCAAGAAGATGAAGCGTTGATTTCCCAAAAGGGGGACATCAGGGGATTTGCAAAGGCAGGGAAAGAAGTGGAATAATTAGAAGCAGTGCCAGGCTGCTGTGCCTGCACGTTCACTCCAGTGTCCATGCGCAATTCACCTGAGTCCCCCTAGTTTGTAGGAAAAAAAAAGGCAGCATTTTTGGAGCACGTTTCGTTTGCCCTATTTTAGGTGGCCATGTCAAAATGAGCTGCACTGAGGCCCAGAGCTTCTTTCTTGTTCCAGAGACTGGAAGCAGCCGTTGCCTACTTGTGGCCAGATCAATTCTCATCTTAAAAAGCTAATTCTCATCAGTTTGGTTCTTGCTCTACCCCACTGATTCGGTTTCAGATCTGCTGTATTTGGAACTCGGTCTGCAGTAGAAGGACTTGGGGAAGATTTGTTTTCAGTGCAGTTACATGGCTGTTAAGTTTCTCACTGAAGAGCTTTATCCTGCAAAACCAGTTTAAGTCAATCAGTACTAACGCTGTGGATTTGCGATTCATTCTATCAGTGATTTAAAGAAGCCATTTAAGGCCTTTAAGAGAGTTATTCTAGCTTATGCGAATAGACTTTTTTTCAGACTTTTGCGTTATTCTAGTTTATCTGAGTGGATCTCTGCATTTTAGGGGGTTTTATCTATTACTTACAAGTAACTATAAAAGATATTAGTGAAATATATGAGCTGCTTTTCTTCATGGGGAGGCCTGGAAGAACTTACAGTTCTTACGGCAGGACTCGATGATCCTGAAGGTCTTCCCCAGCCATTATGATTCTATGAATCTATGAGGTGTGTTGTTGAAGCCAGCTAAAGAAGGAGACTTTCTAGATATGGATTATGTTATTCTTCAGATGCCAACACTATCACTAGGCTGTTTGGTCTGATCGAGACTCACCATCTAGAGTGGGTGTCACTGTTCACCTGGAAACCCAATGTGAGAACTTAGCGATAATCGTTTTGTCCTTAAATATGGACAATGAGAGGCCTGCAAGAAGAAGACGCCCTCACCAGGGCAAGGCACCAAGACAACTCATCACGAGCCCCTAGCACTCAAGCTGTCGTTTCCAGCAGCAACGTTTGGCCACTGGSAAAATGAGACACAGCCTCTTCCATCACTGAAGTGGCTCCATAAAGAAAAAGAAGAAAAATTAGACTCTAGCCATTCCTTAGGGGCACACTTCTAAATGTGCTCCTGCTAGTTATGATTTCATGGAATTACACCTCAATTATGCGGTAGAAATTAGATCACAGCCAGAAAATACACAGGTTTTGACCCAGCTTACTAACTGAAGTTCAATCAGCTGGCGACACTTAATGCTCTAAGCACAAAATAAAAGTGTTTGGCCAGCTCTATATTTTGTTACCACAGACTGGGAGCTTGTGCCCTGTTCGTGCCTGCCTCCCATGGGAGGGCAACAACGCTCCTCTGGGGACACTACAGAAACACTGAAATGCCAAGGGATATCATCAATATATATTTATGTGCACACACACACCCATGTAATATATATGCATGTAATCAGGTATCTTTCTAGCAACCGATATTTGGTAAATATTTAAATAAGCTTAAATAATWCATGATGGAAATCCCTTATTTATACAAGCATGTCTGCCTTAGGGAAAACTCGTACTATAAGCCTAAGAAATAGTTTGATTTAATTAGATTCTGCACATTTCAGTGGTATTTCTAGCTAAGCTGGGTCAATTCTGCCGACAACAACCAGCAGGACTGACAAGGGGCCATTTCTCCGTGTCCTGAGCCACATCCCACCTCTCCTTCTAAGCACATAACCAAACAGTTTGTCTAAGGCTGTCACGCTTGAACCTGACGTCAAATTATTTCTAAAAACATTGAAATAGAAGTAATTCTGTATTTTTAAAGTATAGTGTTATGACAGATGTGCCCTTGCTTGAGAATCACTAGTACTCAAACATAGAGAGGAGTCTAGATGTGGCTGCCCGCTGACATGCTGAATTTCAGCATGATTTTTTAATTTTATTCCATGTAGCAAGTGCATAGGACACCAACACACACATAAGGACTCGGCTAATGAAGCACCTGAAAGCAAAGTCTTGAGCTCAAGAGACTCAAGCCTTGAGCTCAAGTCATGAGCTCAGACTTTAGTGCTGCTTAGACCAAAACTAGCTGGTTACTGGCAAGAGCTACCGAAGAAAGCACAAAAAAAAAAAAAAAAGCCCCACAAAATGCAGTAATAAAAAAAGGTGCCTGCATTTAACCAGCACCTGAGGAAGATCTGTAGCTCTCTCTCTGTTCAAAACCTTGCTTTTCTTTCTTCTCCATGTCTGTTTAATACTAGACTGCCAAGCACTAACAGACAAAGGGCTTCACAAGGGGTTTCTGTGGTCAGACCACACAGAGCAGCTCGTCTAGTTGCCAGRGTCAGCTTGGGGAGAAGGATATGAGCTTAACAGGATGAGAGAGGGAAGCCCATRGGCTAGAAACAAAACCGATGGTAAATGGTGCGGGGACTGTAGTTTAAGGTAGAGGGTTTGAAAAGAGCAGGCAAAGGAAGCAGMACGGGAGGCGCTTCCAGCAGAACCCAAGTGAAAAGGCCTTTGGAGGAAGCGACCGGCTCGCATGAGGAAAAAGCAGCTGCGACTGGGCGGCGACAGAGACAATTCCTCACATTATTTACCCCATCGTGAGCCGGGGCGGGGACAATTCCTCTCAGCTCCAACACGACGGCGACTTGGGGAGCAAAGGTAACGGCCCCGGGTGCTGCAAGAGCTCCCGGTGCCCTGGTGTTAGTGGCAACGGTGGCCTAAGGAGGAGAGCGGCGCCCCGGCCGTCCCCTTCCCACCAGGCCCTCCCCCATCGACCTTCTCTGTGAATAAGTCTCTTTACTGTTTGTTACTACAAACAGTAGCAGCTGTTTATTGCTGGTAGAAATTGCAGTCAGTGTTGTGTGTGTGGATAGGATACGTTATCTCGCTTTCGTTACTCCAGCCAGGCAAGGCGAGCGCAGGGGTTTATTTGGTGTCTCGGAGCACTTGAGCCTTTYGAGCCGGGAATGCTGCTCTCCGAACCAGAGCAGGCTGCGCTGAACATGAATAAAATATGTTCAGCCTGACGAGAAAATATGGGACTTTAAAGACTGAAATTGAGCATTTTAAGCACATCAGAAGAGAGAGAAAAAAAATGCATATGTTGTTTTATCTGGATTTTATTCTGCACTRTATCTAAATTGTGAGAGAAGGTGAATGGTTCTACACTGAAAAGAAGAAAAGCACCAAGTTTCATTTCAGAGGCAGGGTCAGAATGAGCAGCCCGGAACACGCACGGGCAGCCCATGGGGCTGCTCAGCCCCACAGCGGCCACTGCACCCACATCAACAGATAAGTCTTGCAAGCCTGAAAATACCTTCACGCATACCTTGCAAGCCTGAAAATACCTGATTTTTGATAGTTCTTAAGCCAAACTCAGAATTGACAGTTCTGAAGGAAAGCTGGTTCAGAGTTCCTCCTAAATTTCTAATTTTGGCTGAAGCACATTGCTGCGGATAACAGAGGCAGGGAAACRGGAGGTCCCTGGGGGCCTGCGGGGAATCCACCCGGCACAGCTGAAAGCCTCCAAGAGAGGCTGCTGCTGCGCTTGGCATTTATAAACATCGAGAGAAGCCAGTGCTCCCCCTGAGAGCTCATTCCAGAGTCGCAGCCCCTCGTTTGACACGTGTTTCATAAAGGGCAAACGGGCAGACAGGAGGATCCTGCACTGTAGGCTGTACCCCATTTCTTTAACTACACGCCTAGGAAGGAAGAGATCCCCCTGTTTAGCTCCTCTTTGACACCCGATGCTCTTCCAGTCACACTGCCAGTGCCTTTTCTCAGTAACAACTAGGTATGTATTTGTGGTCCTTCAGGTTTGGTTCTGCAGCAGGAAGCAGGGCTGCTCTATTTCCCTCATCAGGAAGCAGATACTCCAGCTCAGCTCCCTACCTGAGCACCAGTCCCCAACACTGGTGGAACACATCTGACATTCCCGAGTCTGACTTTAGAGCTGCTGCCATGAATCCAGGAYGAGGGGGATTTCCCTGTGGCCGCAGAGCCCTCCATGCATCCCACCTGCACTGCAGCTCTGTCCAGGACGGCCATCCCAAGGCACAGCCCACGGGCACGGAGCTCACCCAAAAGCTCCATTTTAGTAGCACCAGGTTAGCTTTTGGGGATGAACATAGGAGGGTTAAAGGCAGAGTTCCCACGGATTTGCAACAGGAGCCGTACACCGGCTTCCTGGGGGTTCATTAGGAAAATCCTACCTTGGGCAGCCAAGTGGTTCGGCAGCCACCAGAGGCCGGTGAGAGATGAGACCTGTGCTGCTCAACACAGGCTTCAAAGTCGCCCTGCAGCCACATCCTGCAGGGACTTGACCTGTTTAAGCATTTGTGAAAGTTCAAATATAAGCATTTGTGAAAGTTCAAATAAAAAGCCAAAACGAACAGGGGTTTCTGATGACAGAGGTAGCGCTACAGAACAAAGGTAAATTTTCAATCTATAGAACACATCCCGGTGGTTTTTACTGCATTTCTCACTGATATTAGCCATAGATACGACAGACTGGAGCAGTACAGGAGGGTTTCCCAAGTAAAATATTTCGATTAGACCAGCAGATTTATTGTCAGGATGTTGTGTGGCACACTGTGCAAGGACACAAGGTTGTCTTCCATGTTCCCACTGCAGTTGGGCTCTTCGGAAAGGCAAGAGAAACTCAACAGTGCCAGGGTGCCCCTGGGCACTCCGAAAGGGCCAGGCCATGGTCGGGCTCCAAGGCCAATGCCYGAGAGCAAATAAATGCCAAGGATGCCACAGGTTTGGAGGTGCAAGCACTTAACCTCAGAGCTGGAAGGCGACTGATGACTGATTTTTCTAGTGATTCAGATTGGATGAGGAATCCCAGCCTGGAAACAAAAGGCTCTGCCTCTTCCACAGAAACCCCGACCAGCTGGTTCTGGTTGCAACGTGGCAATAGGATCTGTCCATCTGGCCTGGTATCAGAAATCAGGCTTCCAAAACAGGGCTCTCATTACAGGTACAGTTACCTCTCTGCTGCATCAGTTTGTAGCCTCAGGACAGAAGAGGAATTTGAAGCTGATCTAGGTAACAGCCATAGGTATCCGTATCATCCATTAAAAACAGCCATGAGACTGTCTGTCTTTATCCAGTGCTGATACTGAAATAACACCCTTCACTTATAACCCCCATAGCCCAGGTTTGCAATAACTAAGACACTGGCAGACCTGCAACCCAGATCTGTGCAGCACCGAAACCTCTGCGCGCCCCTAGAAATCTTTTATGGGGAGCTCCACGAGGGAAAGCAACAAAGTGGGAGCTGCAGCGACTCCACGCAGCACTCGGAGGGGATTTCACTGCAGGGAAGCCCGGCTGCGATGCCAGGATGCGGGACACACCGCCTGTGACGCCGTTCTGCTGCGACCAAAACCTGCCGGGAATTCCCTGCCTTTCTTTGGGGATTTTCTCCATTTTTCTCTCTGACATCGGGAAAATTAATGTAAATTCAATGAAAACAAATAATTGCACTTCCCTGCTTGGGCTTGTAGCATCAGAAAAAAAAAACACAATATACAAGCCGGAAAAGAATTACCCTCACTGCAGTGCATTTCCTGGGTCTCTACCACGTGCTCAATTTTGCCCATGTATTGAAAGAACTGTTGCAGAATGTAACATTATCCAGAGTACAAGCCATGCAGAATAAATAAAATTATAAATGTCGGCAGCTTTATAAATACCCAGAATTTTGTATCTTTACTGGGCTGGAGCCCAGTAAACAAAACCAAACCTATCTGCAAAGGTGAGGTTTAATGCGTGTGTTTTGCCAAGAAACAGAAACACGTTGTGTTTCAAAACAGTAACAGAGCAGTTAGAGCAGGGATCTGACCTTCTTGTTTTATATTCAGCTAATGAATGCTATGAAAACTTGACAGGGTAATTATTTTAAACTTCAAACAGAGCCCTCACCGCCAGCAAACCAATTTGGGCCTCTAGTAAGCAAGGAACTTGGTGCTTTAGGGATGTGCTAGAGCCTGAGTTTTCCCTTCCTCATTACATTGACAGCTTTACACTTTTCACAGGCATAAGCAGGATATTTAGCAACAGCAGATTCTTGCTGCTGTTGTTGTTCTGAGCTGGCGAGGCAGAGCAGTTGCTCCTGCGATCATTTCTGCAGCAGAAATGCAAAAGCAGATAAATGCAAACACCCCACAGTGAGTGAATAAATTCTTTTTGCACTTCCCGCACCATACACATGGCAAATTCTCAGCTACCACGGTGCAACTCTGATTTAATTCCACCAAGATCGATGGGTTTTCTCTCAAGTGTAAAGAGGAGCAAATGGGACTGGCCAGCTGGGCCCTGGTGCTCCTGAGCTGGATCCCTCATCGGCTGCAGGATCAAACTTTCCCAACACCTCATCGGTTTTTTTTCCCTCATTTCAACATATCACYCCAGACTACCTCTTGGAAACTGCAGCATTCTTTTTTATGGGAATCCATTAAAATTTTGATGCATATACAATTTACATTGGCACAAAACTTGTGTTTTTTTCTTACTTTTTTTCTTAGTAACACCAAATTGCAATAGAGAAAGCTAGGAAATTAAACCTTTCAGTTTTCTTACAAAAAAATACTGTACCTTCCATTTCCAAAGAGGTTTTTCTGTTTCCGTAACAAGGGATTACTTGGTGTGAACAAACATCCCTTCCTCTAGGCTGGCATAAAACACAGAGCTAATTATTTATTTAACACAGGTTAGAAACGCTGCAGCGGGAGCTCAGGCTCTGGCGGGGCCAGGCAGAGCGACCCAGGTCCTTGGCCATCCCAACCAGTCTGGATGCAGAAAATGTGGCTACAGCAGCAAGAACTGTGGCTTGGTTCTTTGGGAAGTTTTGTTTTAATAACTCAAGTTTGCAATGTGAAAAAAAGAAAACCAATCTCCCAGCGTCTCATCACAAAATTCCTGGCCACTTCCACCTCAACCAGCAGCTGCTTAATCAAAAACAGGGAGAAAAAAAACATAACTGCTGAGGGAGTTACCTTGTTTTTCTGCAAGATTTGGGGGAAGAGTTAATAATTTTTGATAGATCAGGTGATATCAGGTAAAAAAACTCAAAAGCACATAAACTTTGAGCCATGTATAGTTCTCCATGCTTTAAAATYCCTCTCCGGTTCTTATTTTCAAACCTGAGGACACTGAATGCCAATTATGTAACAGCCTCACCTCAGTACTACCAGAAGTGGAATATTTAGATATGAAGTCATTCTGTAGGCTGAATCGGCCGCTGTGTTGCTGATGAAATAAAAATAGATGCAAAAACTCCCATCTCCAATTAGGAGACCTTTCTGAGTGCTCCTTACAACTCTCCTCTTTAGAAAGCAACTGCAAGGAAAGATGCCAAAATCAGGAAGCAGCACTTAAATAAATATTGCTCCTTCAGCCTGCACTAAGAAAYGTTTTCTGGTAGCAATCATGCTAGAAGGCAAATAAAAAGGTGGGGAAAAAAGCTCCTCTCATAGTTCTTTGGGGGCTGTCTCATGAATCCTGAGTCCTTGGTAAGAAGGTAAAGGACAGAATGGTCTTTATGACAGCACTTGTTCCACCAGGAATAAACAGAATCAAGTTTGCACGTCTGAAAAAATGCAAACTCTAAAGCATAGAAAACAGAGTTAAAAGGAAACTCTCTGAATTCAGTACAATTCAGGGAAAAACAGAGGAAAAATGGCCAGTATTTCTGAGACAGTCTCATGTCAGGCTCCTAACTCTACAAAAAGAAATTTGTTTTCCTGAGTGCAGAGCACTCAATCAATTATAAAAGCTCTGCATTTAAACCATGCACTTTTGCCCACCTGAAGACTTGTAGCAATTTCAGAATGATGATAGGAAACGGAGCCAAAGAATCAATTAGAAAGACATCAAACTGTTCACAACATTAATCTTCAAAGYGATGTTTTCTTGTGTATTTCCATAGAAATCTGTTGTTAAATAACTACAACCTGGATTAGCTCAGAATCTATCTTTGTTTTTCTGAAAAGCCATACGCACTAAAAATACGGAATTATAAATCAGCTCCCATGAAGGTAAAATAGGGCTGTGACATGTAAGAAGTGTAACAGAAATCCCTCTTGTACATATCTTAAATTTGCACTTGGACAAAAAAAAGCTGATTCTGGGCTAAGGCTGGGAAAGCACTTCTGGTAGGAATACCTGCACTGCAACYGAGGTGACTATTTTCAGAGGACGGCTCTACTCTGGTATCGGAAAGGGCATCGTATTTGCTTAAATAATTCATTTTATGGCCCCAAACACACAAACACATGCAGCAGCGCTATCTCCACCCAGCTTTTTCCCTGGAGAGCTCCCCACCAACAGGTCTGCCTCCCTCCGCGTGCGTTTAACCCCTAGCAAAGCTGCTGCTGCCCCACGAGCAGAACCTGCAGCCCGCAAGGTGAGCRCTGCATGTGTCMCCTGAGGAGAAAGCAGCTCCAAAGSCTCCTTAGGTCAGCAGCCCCACAAGCCACCACAGTAGATGGCCCAGGTTTGGCACCTGAGCGCTGATACGGATCTCCCCCACAGAGGCGAGAGGGCTATCGGCCTCTGAGGGTCATCCTCCCATAGAGAGGCAGCTAAACCCTCCAAACTTTCCTCATGCTGTAAAATCACTGCCTTGCGGGTAAGCACGGCTGACTTTTTTGCCACGTTTGCAGCTTTCCAGCYTCTCTGGAGAGACCCCTGTCCCTCCCTGGCGCTGCACCCGAGGGGCTCCCGTCCCGCTCGCCGCTCACACGGGGCACCCAGAGGCACCTCCACAGAGCGTCTCCTGCGGACAAGGACCATGRTAAGGAGAAGCCCGGGAAGCGCCCTCTTCATCCCGAAACAGGCCCTCTTCCCAAGCCCACGCTGGGGCACTGGCTCTGTGGAAGGCATCATGCGAACGGGGGAAGAAGCAAAGGTCTGTGGAAGGGCACCTTCCTCTCCTGCCATCACTGTGACAGCAGGCAATACAAGGGGAAACCACAGACCAAAGAGCCCTATCTAGGGAGTTTCATACAAGCCAACCTCCACGCCAACACAGGCCCCTTTCAAACGGCATCTGCAGCCAGTCCTGCCACTACCAGAACAAGACAGAGAGCTCCAAACAAAAGCACCGTCACATCCCAGCAGCAGGACCTGCCCGTGGCCAAAGCAAACGCTTTTGTCCTCATTCCTCTTATGAATCCCTGCTGRGGTTGAGAGGAGCAAGCTGAGGGTGAGGGGAAGCCTCACTTCATGTTTTTTCTTTATTTGCTCTGTTTTCTTTTTTAATCAAGAGCTCCAATCCTTTCCCCGATCCAGGTTCAGGGTGTGATTCCCACCCGCTTCCTCGGAGGCTGCAGCAGGTTCTTATTGCATAACTACCGAGAGAAACCAAACAGAAGCGAAGAGCCGACACGCAGCAGCAGAACACGGAGCAGCAGCGCGGGCCCCGGGAGCGCCTGGCACCGCAGGACCGGGGCACGACACGGGTCTCCCTCCTGCGGTCCCGCCTCAGGTCCAGCTGCACCCGCAGGAATTTAGGGATCTGTCTGAATGGCGGGATTTCCAGTGGAGCTGGTAAGAGATTCCCGGCCCGTGGGGCTAGCGGGGCTTTTCCTGGCACCTCAGGGCAGGCTGACGCTTCGGGTCCGCCCGCTTGCTCTGTGGGGAGCCGCACGGGCTGCTCATTGTCCACGGCAGCTTCCCCGGCCTGGGGATGCCCTGTTCTGCCGCCACAAGGGCGGGGAATCCCGGGGAAGCTGCCACCCCTGTAAACTTGGTGCCGGAGCCGCCACGGGAGCCCCGTTCCGACCCGATCCGTTCCGCTCCGATCCGCGCAGGCTTCTCCATGGAGATGCCGCCCGGCTCCTCTCCGAGGGGCTCCGCCGCGCGCGGCGCCTCCCGGCACGAGGCAGCCGGGCCCGCGGGACTCCCCTCCCGTCCCGCCGCGGGGCTGCCGCGCTTACCTTGCGCACGCCGCCGAAGCCCAGCTCGCTCGCCAGCCGCTCGGCCTCCGCCTGCGCCCCGCCGCGCAGCTCCACCAAGAAGTGGTTGGTGTAGAGGGCGGCGCGGGCCGCGGCGCCGCCGAGCAAGGGCAGCACGAAGGCGGCGAGGAGGAGGAGGAGGAGGGCGCCCCGCGGC
>NW_020454994.1:279774-286007 GCF_003342845.1 Nothoprocta perdicaria
CACACACACCACCCACCCACACACTCCCCCTCACACACACACCCCATGGACACCCCCCACCCCATGGACACCTCCACACACCACACACACACACACCGCACCACACCCGCCCACAGACACCTCCACATACACCTCAAAATCCCAGAGTGGTTGGGGTTGGAAGGGACCTCTAGAGATCACCCAGTCCAACCCCCTGCTCCAGCAGGGACACCCAGGGCACGGGGCACAGGGTGGATCCAGGTGGGTTGGGAGACCTCCAGAGAAGGAGACTCCACAACTTCCCTGGGCAGCCGGTTCCAGGGCTCTGGCACCCGCCACCCCAGCCACCTCCACATACACAACATCTCCCACGCACACAAACCCCACGGATGCCCTCACAGACACTCCCCCAACACACACACACACACACACACCACAGACACCCCTCCATAAACACTCCCCTCCACTTACCCCACGGACAGACACCACCCCCACACACCCCCACGGACACTCTATATACACCCCACTCCACCCCCCACCCCCCCACATACACCCTATGCACAGGGCTGAGCACTCCCGTGCTTTCCGTCCATTGGGCAAGACCCCATGGGTGCAGGTGTGAGCAAGGGACACCGGGCCCCACTTCAAAGCGCAGGGAGCAGCAGGTCCCCGGGAGAGCTTCCCACACCCCCTCATGCCACAGGCACGGAGCGAGGCATCACCATGCGCCTTTCTGCAGCAGCCAACGCGTGGATGAGCAGCCTCTCCCATGACAAAGCTGGGAGCAGATGTCAGGGACAGGGCAAAGCTCATGTCTGTCTTGGAGCTCCATGGGAGCAGGCGCTGGGGCTTGGCGCGCGCTGCTCACATGAGCATTTGCAGGGCAAGCGCTGGCACGAGGCCACCTCTGCATTCGCCAAGGATGGGGGCACTTCCATGTGAGGGAGGGATTTCGGGCAGTGACAGAGGGATGGGAATGCTTTTCCGTAAAATCAAGCTGCAGCTTTCCAAACTTTAAGGGGAAATGAACAGTGTGGAATAGTTAAGCTTATATCAAGATATATTTTAGCTTGTTCCTACAAATATRTTTTCTAATCCATCACTCTAAAGGTTAATCCTTTGACTGATCCCCAAACAGTCTCCCAGGAAAGACTCGGGGCACAGAAAACATGCAAAGTTGGTACTGTCTTTAAAGCAAACAAATTGGTAGATTTACCCTAATCCTTTCTACAGATGGTTAAATGCTGCGGCACACAGATCAATGTGGAAAAAGGCATGGGAAAACAACACGGATCGCAAGGGAGATTCTTCCTCCATGATCCTAAAACACTTTAGAAAATGACAGAAGAGTTTGCCATGTGACTCTGAACCCAAATGGGTGATGATTTGTCAGGACGAATTATTGATCTCCTTCTTCTGGATAAAAGAAAATCCCTATTCAAACAGAAGGGAAATGGTAACATGGAGCCTGATCCAAAGCCCATTTACATCAACAGAAGTGCTGTAAAGGGATGATTGATGTTGGAAAAAAAATCAACTATTGGGGAAAGTTAAAGCAGTGTAAATGGCACAGCGAAGAAGGAAAACATCTTTGCAGCCTCATTAAGAAACTATGTCAATAGAATTCTGCTTTTAGATGCCTATTCTGAGCAAAGATAGTTATTGAAAATAACTTTTTCTTAGAGCCAAGTCGTTTGCTTTCAGCAATACTGAGCAACACCTCCTGGCAGCATCTCCCCCAGCGTTAAGGCAGATCCTGCAGTGTGACACGTTACCAGGTCACGCTGGCCATGTGAGACTCTCAGGTCAGTAGTCTCTGCTAGAGACCACGAAACAGCCAGGGGAAGCCCTACTGGTTTCCCATACACGGCTGCTCCTCAGGATCAGAAGCAAAGGGAGGGGGAAAAAAGCAGGACAGGTGGAAATTCTGTGCTTTATAATCCCCCTTCTGTGAGAATACATGTAAGCTTTCTTCCCACAAAGGTCTTCCTGGACGACTTGCCCCTTTCCAACATGTTCCCAGTGTGCAGAAAGAAGAACATCAACAGTAGCCCTGGTGGAGTGGCCCTCCCGTCTCCATGAAATCAGGAGGGTAAGATCCTGCAGACATCTGAAAACAGTGACCAGATGACACATCTGAGTGAGGAGTTTATGCTTCTAAGTCAGTCACAGAGCATTTTCTGAGAACCCCTACTGCCAGTTGGCAGCACCACGGGAGGTGATGCTGATGGGGAACATACATGGTAGGGACATTGCAATCCCAAGGAAATACCATCAACTGGCTCTAGCTTAAAACAATGTTGGGCTTTGATGGTTTGATGGTTCTAGTTACTTGATAGTAACTAGATTTGTTAAAAAATCTTTTTTTTATTTTCTTTTTTTAATGTAGCAATCAAGTTAAAAGTCAAGACTGACCCATTATAGCCATTTGGAGATGTTCGAATAATTGCTAATAGCCATTTTCTAAAAACTGTAATTGTGCCTCTTTTTAAATATGAATTGCTCCAGCATCGACTTCTTCACGTTGTTTTTGTTATGAATGTCTGCTGAACTGCTGAACTTTTATCAAATTTCTCCTTCCCAGTAGCTTTAAGGTTGAGCTGATAACGACATCTAGCCAGCCCTCCTTGAGTCCCATTAGCTAAGACATATTTTCCAGCCCTTCAACCATTCCCATTAAATCTTTTTCAATTGCTTGCCATCCTCCCTGAATGCAAACCGTAGCAGCACTATGTATTTCACCTGGGGTCAGGGCAGTGTTAGCTGCTTGTTACATCCCATTTCTATTCTTACTGAGTACCTGCTGCTTCGCCAGCCAAGGATTTCATTTGCTCTCCCTGAAGAATCAGCTCAGTATCCACACGGACACACACACCTCTCTTCAGGAGCTCTTTAAAGCTGCCACTCTCTAGGACAAGTTGTTACACTCAGCAAAGCCAATGATCTTTGTCCCTAAATATGTATTACTTTATTATATTGAAATACATGTCATTTACTTCCAAGCAGCTTTCCAAACAGTCCAGATCACTCAGCACTCTTTTATTGTTTATGACTTCCTTAACTTAGACTTTATCAGTAATGAATTTATATTGATGCACTGGATTTAGCAAGATCTTACCGAGATCATTTCTTGGCCCCAGTCCTCTGGAACATCTCCAGACACAAATCAACTTCAGCAGTAATTCCCACTTTGTAATTACACTTAAGGACCTAGCGTTTAATCAGGTTTTAGTCTGTTTCCTAAATGCCACTTTGATTTTGCATCCCATTTATTCATCAACATGTCATGCTATATCAAAGGATCTCCCAGACAGGAGCAACATAGTTGTACACACAATGGATGAAAACTTGCATTTTTTTCCCCCCAAAGATGTACCAGTTAGTGCAGTGTAACAGATTAAATTGCACCATAAATCTTGCCTCATCTAACAGAAGGCTAACAAGCAACACTACCAGATTTACCTCTCAAAACCAAAACAGCCAAAAACGTCATGAAGTGACAAAGATAGCTTAACTATTCCAGTTCCCAAATGGATTGCTTCTTAAATCTTAAAAGAACCACTTTAAGGGACATCTTTAAAGAACTACTACATTATATGGCTATGTCACAAGAAGTCACTGGCACTCAGGATGCTAACACGAACAGAGGTGTTTCTTTCTGGGGGGACTGCACTGCATGGTGGCATGCCAGAAACAGCAGAAGTATTTGCAAGAATTTCTTTGCTCACTGCGGAAGTCAACTGCCTCCTAAGCACAGGAGCTGAAATTGCCTACATCTCTCATGGCCGTAACAGGTGTGTGAGGGCCAGCACTCTGAAAAGACGCAAGCTGAATATGGCAATAATCAGATTTCACAGTTAGAAGGGAGGGAATAGCATGCACATCCTTTTGCACAAGCTTGGGTTTCACTTAAATGTACCTTGCAGATGTTGTGAAGCGAGCACACAGCCATCCATGCTTCCCATGGACTCTGGAGTAGGCTTAAAGACACCACCTACCTTTGGAGCAACAGACAGGGTTAAAAGGGTAGAGATTCCAAAAATAAAAACTGGAATTTTTAAGAAACATGCTTGAGTGAAAAAGAAACATTACTGTTTGCTGGTCATGTCTCAAATTTATTAGAGCAGGGAATGAACAGACATACTTGAAGAAAAGGAAGACTTAAAGCCTGATATTCTCTGCACATGCAGAGCATTAGTGTAATTGAAAGTACAGCTTGAAAAGAATAAAGTAACATGCAACCAGAAAGGTCCTGCAGGCCCATCGCTGTGAGCTGGCCCACCTGAGGTGTGAATGAAAGTCACTGCAGAAGGATGAAGGTTAAGTCAAGCCTATGGCAGCGTGTAGCAGCCAGCTTTGAACTCCTTTGTTCTGCTACTGGTATGAGGACAGCAAAGCACAGATCACAGCAGAGCGGCCTGCTGAGAGCTACTATGGGCTAAGTGACAAAGTTGGCATGTCCATCCCCAAGTGGGTTGTCCATCCCAAAGTGGCTCAAATGCAACTGGGCTATTTGAGCACAGCAATGAAGAGACAGATGTCTGAGGTAGCACAGCAAACTGATGAAGACAAGGAAGAGTAGGACTGATCCCTGTGGGGAGGAGCTTAAAATCATAGAATCACAGAATGCTTAAGGTTGGAAGGGACCTCACAGGTCATCTAGTCCAACCCCCTCCTCACGCAGGGTCACCTAGAGCACAGGGCACATGGCTGTGTCCAAGTGGGTTTGGAAGATCTCCAGAGAAGGAGACTCCACAGCCTCTCTGGGCAGCCTGTTCCAGGGCTCTGGCACCCTCACTGATAAGAAATTTTTCCTCAAGTCTCTGTGGAACTTTTCGTGCTTCGTGTTTGTGGCTGTTTCCTTTAGTTCTATCAGTGGCCTCTGCTGAAAAGAGGCTGGTCCCATCCCTGGTTAAAGATCTTGAAATATGGTTATCTGAGATAATTTCAAGATCACTTGCCTTATTTAAAAATACCAGTCTGAACAACTGTTCACTGCTTTAAACATTTGGAACCACTTGTTACTGTTTAAATGCACTTAGGGCAGCAGCACTGCCAATAGGCAAACGGCTCCCGATCTGCTCTGTATTCTGCAAGTTAGTGAAGAGGGAGGGCTTTGCATCCGAGACATGTAAACCCCAAAGGACTGGCAGTCAGCAGACCGAGATGAAACGATTCCCGTCTTTACTGTGTGGGTCTTGTTGCACTTGGCAAGCCTACAGAAGTACAGCCCACAGCTCATGGTTATGCCGGCTTGGAGCTGCAGGCGTAATCCTCCCACCCCACGACACACACTCACCTACACACATACCACAGGGTTGGCCAGGATTGCGAGCACAGAACTCCATCCGAATCAGTGACAAGACACAGGTCACAGTCAGGAAGACAGGTGTAAGAACTGAGCTCCAAATCACCGTCTGCAGTGCGGCTGACCTCAGCAAAGACCATGTAGCAGGTCGAGGTGCAATTTCCTGCCAGTTAGCTTTGGTTTCCTTCCATTTATTAGCTCAGGAGGAAGATCAGAGGGGCTGTGGAGCCACATAGTGTCTGACAGACAGTTGAAAACTACCGAGCTAAACAGTTGGAAGCAATTTCTTAGGCATGTGAGTTAGACACGAGTTTACAATCCAAAGTGGATGGAGAGAAACAGTTTATGTTTAAAACACACACTCACAAAACAGAATAATAAACCCTTGCAAAAAAACATTTAGGAGCATTTGGTTACGTCTGCGCTCAGGCACACACAGGCTTGTGGCTTTCCCTGGAGCTGGAGCATGCACGTCTCTGCTAAATGGGAATATGATTACCCATGTGCTGAAGTCGTTTCCTGAATCTGACTCTTAGCTAATGCTTAATATCCATGTAGACAAATGTTCCGCTTAGGCAGTCATGGCAGAGAGGTACTAAAAGTAATGAAAATACGTGGCCCATTCATATTAAAAGGATGCGCTTATCAGATTTGCCAGGCTTGCTGGGGTTTTTTTGCTACTGAATTCTTTGCTGAAGCCAGAGCCTGGCTGGAAAGGAGGTCTGTGCAAATGATGTTGGAGAACTGCGACTGCTCTGCAGAGCCTGCGAGGCTTGGGGCAGATGGTGACATTTTAGGAGGTAACAGTGGCTGAAGGGAAACTTCAAAGTGAATCTGGAAGTGTGGGTGTAAAAAAAGGGGAAGGAAGGAAGGAAGGAAGGAAGGAAGGAAGGAAGGAAGGAAGGAAGGAAGGAAGGAAGGAAGGAAGGAAGGAAGGAAGGAAGGA